>NW_010424932.1:83888-92753 GCF_000710305.1 Buceros rhinoceros silvestris | reverse complement strand
CATTCTCAAATGAAGTCTTCGATTCGGATAATCCATCATTGTCTTGACTGGTTCCTCATCTTCCACAGGGCTTTAAGCTATATTATTTGATTTAAGCTTTGCTGCAGACACGGAAACCAAAACCAGTTTCTGCTCATGTTTACATAAGCCCACATCTCATTCCATATCACAGGCAACTTCCTCATGACACACTACTGACACAAAAGGAAGCTGGAAATGTAAGTGCTGGTAGTTCTAGTGTCACTGAGGATGGAAGTGAGACTGGATAGTCGTTTTGTGGCAATTTCACAAGAGGCCTCTGAAGAGATAGGCAATACCAATTAATGTTAGACGGTATCAGTTTACACCAGGTGGCAAATTGGTTTTATCCTTACTGAAAGGAAAGCGCTGCTTTGGCTATTTTGTTCATTTGGGTTTTTGTTTGGCCACAGATTTCATCAGTTTCAGGTGGTACATGCAATGGGAAAGCAGAAGATAGGACAATAAAGGAATGATGACCTGCATAACTTGCTGGCTAGCCTTCATATTCTTAAAGTTCATTGCCTGCTTTGCTTGACATTCGTGGCTGCTGCCTGCTCCTAACATTCAGCAGTCTGCTCTTTTGCAGCAGCATAAGAAGTTGAGGTTTTTCCTTTCATTTCTCATGTGCACCACTTACCTCTCACCATCTCCTTCTTGATCTTTTTTCACAAGAATTTCAGGGAGTCCTGTACTACAACAGGTTTACAAGCTCTATTGCTTTTAATGATTTATTGGGAAGGAGAGGAGGAAATTATGAGGGTGAGCAAACTGCAGGTGAAAATTTGTAGACAAGAATATAGCCATAAAATGTGAGCATGCAGATTTTATCTTTCTGTATATTCTTGAAAATATCAACTCAGGAATGGATATAGCTTTTATAAAAGACAGATGCCAGTTTCCCCTTAATATTTACATGGGCATATTACTACTTCCTTTTATATTACCTTTTCTATCTGGAAGGCTCATAAGCTGCTTTATGTACTTACTCAAAGGCTATATGAGGAATATTTCACTCATCACTGAGATGCAGCTAATTCTAGTGTGAGAGATGTGGCTGCTGTTTCATAGTTCACAGTGAGGCAACGATAAAGTTCAAGATAAGAGGTGAAAGGGAGTAGTCCCTAAGCTGTGCCAGTACATTTTATTGTAAGGCAATTGATGGCTGTGTTGATTTGTGGTTGCTTATATTTACCCACTGGAACTGGTTAAATTTATGGCAAGGTAATGTAAGTAGGTTGAAGTCAGAGGACACACCATTTGATATGTGGGTTAGAAGGAGAAGGGAAATTGTTCCACAATCTTATATTACACCTCTGTGTATTTTAGAAAGTAGTTAGTTTAGAATCTGTAATGCTGGTGCCCTGGAGAACCCAGTCTTCATTACAACCCTACAAAGTCAAGCAGACGCCTGTTAAATTTTCATTCAGAAGTGTGGTATCCTTCTAGCACCAGAAAAGCTTACGAGATTTAGCAGAAGTACTCAGATGGTCATTGTTTGTCCCATTGAGCAGCATTCCGTCTCTCCCAACCAGCATGACTCCTCCATACGTGTGTTGCAGAATTTCAGATAATCACAGAGCTGGAGGGTTTTCCAAGGATCACCTTGAGAAAAGGAGGGTCAGCTCCTAAACCAGTCCTGAATTGTGTTAAACTAATCTTTTCCTAAAGATTCCCAAGCACTGGGGGGTTTTACCCCTGTTTTCTTTGGCAATCAGTTCAATTGCTACGTAATTTCGGTGTCTGAGGGCAAACAAAACTGTCAGAGTCAGCAAAAGGGTGTTTGGCACCAGCCACCCAGGGCAAACAAAATGAACTTGTAAACAGCAAAGTTCATACACCCTGCTTTCCTCCAGCTTTAAATTCTCCTGGCTTTCTCTGGCACTGACTTCCCCAGGGCATCAAAATTCTGGGCATTCTCAGGAGCATGTGGCAACTTTTTATAATTCATAACGTGGATTTAGCTCTACTCTTCTGTTTAATTTAATCTTTTGAAATAAACATAAAGGAAAACAACGATGTGCCAGGAAGAGGACATTATTAAGAGATACTGTGTGTAATTGACTCAGGGGGATCTTTGAAGCACTTTGGAAAGAGAAAAAAATAAGGAAGACATAGTGGGCAGTAAAAGCTCTCAGGGATATAATCTTCATAAAATAATAATCCAGCCAAGCACCTAAGATTAGCAGTGATAGGAGGTATTTTTAAAATACACATGCATGGTTTTGGATATTTTAAATTATTTGGAAACTTGTGATTACTATGTAGGCACTTCTCACATTCTGAAGATGCAGGAGTCTCACCTGTGGTGATGTAAACCTGGAGTAACTCTTGAGGGGGTGGGGTTCATACTGGCAGAATAAGAGTAGAAATAAGTCCTGGGCATTTTTTTAACTCAGGGGCCAAATCCACAAGTGACATAAACGAGGCTATTTTCCTGTAATTTGAAGGCTATGATCATCTGACTTACATCACAACCAAATCAACTGCAATAACTCCTGATTCACACAGATTCAAAAGAGCTGTGTCAATTTTATACCTTCAAAAGACAAATTATTCAGGTAAATTTTTCACTTGTTTACATTGAAAAAAACCTGCAAGTAAACAGTGCCTGCCAATGAAAATGAGGAATTATTTTGGTGGGGGGTCAGATGTTTGCCTTCGGTGTAAATCAGAGTAAACCTTAACCCTTTTAACTTTAAAAATAAATTAAGCACCTTTTCATCTAAAGCTGCACAGCAAATCTCTTTCTTTCATTTTTCAGTCTCCTGTTACAAAGAGAAAACTCGGGAGCATTAATGACCTATTCAAATATTCAAACCTTTCCAAGTGAGAAAGGATCCTTCGGTCATCATGAGCTCAGCCTGATAAATCCTTTTTAATTAGTGTATATGCAAACGTTTTATAAATCAGCCATGAATCAGAGACCCCCCGAATGTAAATGGGAAGAGGAAATATAGTATGAGCAAGAGGAACTGGAGCCCAAGCTACACCTGCCCTGTCTTTCAGAGAGCACAGAAAGTATACTTATTAATTGGTTAAGTCCATCATTAATAAGCTCTCGCCTGTGTTCGGTCTTTTCCTCAGCACTTTACAGAATGTATGAGCAGTAACACGCTGACAGAAAGGGCATTTTCTGATAGCTGATAATGAGGCAGCAAAATGAGAAATCTGGAAGTGAGGAGTGTAATAAATGCACTTTCCTTTTTATTCCAGGTGGTGATTCTGAGCTACTCACTTAAGGACTTGACTCTGTTGGGGGATTTCTTTGCAGGGACCTTGTTTGCTCCCCTGTAAGGACTCATTAGTGCCTTTGGGACTGTCAGGCTCTGAGGCAGTGGGCTGCCATTGGAATGGCTGGTTGCTGTCTCTGAATAATTCCAGGTTTCTTTTGCCAGCACTGACTGTACTGACACCCTTGAAACCTTTTGGATATTTGTTCTGCCTTTGTCTCAGTTTTCCAGTCAACCCAAGAGACTTCAGTGGATGCAGCAATGCCAAGTGGTGTTTGAAAACCAGAATGATTCACAAATGAGGCTTGAATCGTGATTTCTTTATCTTAGAGAATGAGAACTGTATCTTTTAGGTGAAATTAACTGATAATTTGGGGCCTTTTGCAATCAAACTTGTCCCTGTATTAATGCTGTTAAGGTGGATGATGAATTAAGGTGTCTCATAAAATAAAAGAATTCAAACAATTAATTTCTATGTAGAAGACAGTCACAAAAACAAAGTTCCTGATGAAACTGTGAGCTGGCAACACTGCAAAGCCTGCTATACGTCATTGTGAGGGACAGCCTGGCAAAAGGGACAGATTTTTCGCTGTTGTAAATGCATGTAGCTCTTCTGCTTTTGCAGAAAGTGCACAAACCATGTCCTCAGCCGGCATATGAAACTCTGTAAGGATCATAAGAAGTGATGAGGACAGACAACGGTGACTAGAAAGGTGTTTTCTATTGAATAGAATCCTCTGCCAAGCAGTGAGACATCAGCTCAGTTGATCCAGTCTATCTCTCACTGAAGCTACAAAATCATTGTTACATTTTTTCCCCAATAATTAAGGTCCTTGGCAGCTCTTTCTTCTATCCTTAAGAAATCCATCTTTATCGTAAAGCTCTTATTATTTTACACAGAGGTGGTACCTTCTATCAGAGGTGGGCAAAGAAGTTTGTGGCATTTAATTTTCTTGCTGAGCTGTTACAGAGTATTTTGCTCTTAGGCCTGCATGGCTATATGAAATGAAACTTGGATGTGAATTTGCCATATTTTAAAATAGCTTCTTCAGGATATAATCAAATTCCTTTGGTGTCTTGCTCCCTGCCATCTGTTACATCATCATAAAACTGTAACATGTTTAGCAAGGCTGAGTACTGACAAGCTTGACTGACAAGGTCTGTGATCTCAGAGGCTGAGAATGAGGAGGGTCTTTATAATTCCTCACCACTGACATGTTAGGAGAGACAGATAAGACTGATTATGCTTTTGTTGCTTTTTCTCACTTATTCATTGCTTTTCTTCACCAGGACTGTGATGAAGTCAGTGCATAACAGACACTAAACACACTTGGTTTTTTCTCTATAAGATGGGGCATTGTTTGAACACAACAGAAAGCTGATATTTCCCAAAGCTGAGAAGAAAACATGCAGAAAAACAGTGCACAGACTCTTCTGGAGTTAAAACCACTTCAAATCACTCAAGAGAAAGCATGAGCCAAACCCCTCCAGGCAGACATCTCATGGAACACGTCTCTGAACAAGGGTAGCACATGGACCACCTTCTGTCTGGGAGGAATAGTTAACAGGCTCACTAAAATCAGCACTTCAAATCATACTCTAAGCAGAAGTTTCTCTTTAAAAAATGGAGCAGCCATGCATAGGACTTGCTTTGTAGGATAGAAGACAAAAATCTATGATGACCATCAGAGTCAGCTGTGATAAGGTGGCTGTGAGTGCCAAGACCATGACAGAACAGACAGTCTGAGAAAGACGTGTTGAGAGGTTTACAGTGATACCATGGGGACATTACAAAGTGGTCTTGGGTCTTCAGAGTCTTCAGCAGTGCAGCTGGGCACCAGCAGCACGATCCAGAGAACAGGAACTGTGGGTCTGAAGGAGTGGTTGGCAAGCGGTCCTCCTGGGGTGCAGAGATGGAATAGGAGGAAATTTTAGATTATGTCAATGAAAATGTACGATAACACCAAAGTCTGAGAGAGAGGAGTAGCTCAACCTAAGTACTAGGAAATAGCACACATTTTAACTCACGGTCACAGTGCTGCTTCTAATCCATCTCTATCCCACTCAACCCAGGTTTAAAAAAAAATGAAATAAGGGAGTTGAAGAGCGCTTTTTCCTGGAATCCAAATTCTCCAGGATAATCTGTGCTAGCAGGGCATGGGATGGCTCATAAAAGAAAAGTATAACAGGTCTGGCTCAGTGAATTATATAGTGCTCCCAGGTCGTTGCTTGCAATATATGCAAATTCATAAAGAGGGTAATTAGGAGCACTGGAGAGAAATCAGAGGAGATATGAGCTGTCCGGCTCTAATGCTACAGAAACCTGCCAATCTGCTTCTCACAGATGGATTTGTCACCCTTTATTTGGAGATTCTGGTAAGCTCCAAACTCCTTAAGAAAAAATCAAGTTGGTCCATGTTTTGAGGACTGGATAAGAAATGTGGATCTGCTCTCATTTATTCTAAGGCTCTTTTCCATGATGACACTAAAGTGGGCTATAAAGCAAGCATAAATGCAATTTATGTCCATTATATGTAAAGAGGGATGAGTTCAAATGGTAATCCAGCCATGTATCATCACTCTGTGGAGTGGTAAATGGAATCCATTATGGGACACTGACTCTGTCCAAGTAACTGAAACTTCACCATGTCTGAGAAATCAGTGGGAGAATGTCATTTGATGTTTCTTTTATTTCATACCTTTCCATTGACTAAGAAATCTCTTTTTTCTTTTTTCTTTTTTCTCTTTTTCTTTTTTCTCTTTCTTTTTTCTTTTTTCTTTTTTTCTTCTTTTTTTCTTTTTTCTTTTTTTTCCCCCCTCAGTGGGTTACAGTCTATTATATTCCTGCAGTATCACTTTAGATTAACAGCCCAGTTAATTAATATGGAATCCAAGTGGAAATGCTATAGAAGCACTTGCGACATTCACATTAATAACAGAGAGGTTCATCAAAATTAATGTTATTACAGTAAATACCAAAAAAATTAACTATGATTAGCTCATTATTTTAAATTGTGCTCCCATCTGCATTTGGCTCTTCTAGACAGTTGTATGGAATAGGTATGGTGATGATTCAGAAACTGAAATTAGAAAGCAAACAGAAAGCACAAAGAGCTGTGATCACTATTAGAGAAAGATTTTCATGATGGCTCAGGTTCACTTTGCTATAAGGCAGTTAACACTTGTAAGTCTCCTTTCCTCTCATCCCTATCCAACACATCTAGAATGTATTTGCAGTTCCATAATAGAAATTTTGATTTATTAATAAATGAGAAGATATTCCAATGTAGGAAAACTCTAACTGTGTGTAGTGCCATAGTTGTATTAGGAGACGATTCCTACATCAACCATCTTTGAGGTTAAATTCATGTGATGATAATAGATACAAAAGAAAGTTAAGGTATAGAGGGATGATCACATGGAGTGACTTGACAACTGGCAATTGGAAGAACAGACCTTACATTCAAGTCTTCTGAGTCTTTATCCAATATACTGTTAATCTGAAAATGTGTTCCACCACTATCATAAATGTGCAGAGAGTATCTTTCTGGAAAGAAGTACTATTCTATACCACCCTTTTGGAATGTCTAACATGGAAAGAAAACAGGTTATGCTCTGGTTGCCTGTTTTACAGAAACCTAAGCAAAGGGCGCTAGCTTTGTCCACTAACAAAAAATAATCTTTTTCAGGCAAATAGGCCAAATCAAAATGTTCAGGTGCTCTGCAATATTCAGGAAAATGAGAGGAAAAAGTGAAGTTTCAACTCAGAAAGCATAAAAAATATGAGGGTATGCAGAAAGATATCCATGAGTTCTGCTCTGCAACAGCAATACGAGTGCGCAGATTCAGAAATGCACAGATCTGCATTTTGTGAAATCATCTGCTTGCTGTTTTCCACCTCTTATCTTCATGTTGCGTAAAAGACCATATAAGACAAACAGTCACCTGATGTAAATATGTGTAACTTGGCTTAACTGGAGCCAATTTGGTATGTTGGGCCTTAGAACAATGCATAAATAAAAAATACAGTAACGGGTAGGACATTGACTACTCAGTGTAGATAAAAGTCACAGTAATTAAATAAAAACTATGCAAATAATGGAGGAACTCACTTAACTACATATACACTTATGGAAGACACTGCAGAAACGACCGCTGCAGTGCTTCTTCATCAGAGGTTGGAGGCATCGTTGTTACAAGTAAGATGCCAAAGACTAAGATACGCCCCAGTTTATTGACTCCATCATAACTTCAGTTGAGCTGTTCTGATTCAGGCGATTTTGAGATCTCATTGAGAAGCTTCAGTGTCAAAAACAGAGTTTGCATGAACCAAAAATACACAACAGTTTGTTTCATTGATGTGCTCTTTCCCAGGTGTGAATTGTTCCCCAAAGCCCCTGTGAAGTCCTTAGTGCTCTCCCCGTTGATACTTGCTGAGCAGTGCCTCCAATCTGCATATAACTGATGTATTAAAAATAAATAAGAGAAAGAAACAATAATCATTCCTGAATTAACTTTGTGTTTCATTTTAACATTCAGATTCAACAAAATGCCTCTCTTCTTTGTAAAGAAAATCGCTTTTTTTCTTGTTTGAAATTACATTTCTTCAAACAGAGAAATTAGTTTTCTGCTTCTGTTCAAGTTGAAGCAGAGGTGACAAAATGAACTGCTTAGATTTTTAACAGGAAACCTTACATTCGAAGATACCATTCTGAACAGAATCTGGGAATTTGTACACAGTCATTTATCACAGAGGCCGTGAAAGTCGTACCCTCCATTCCTGTCTGTAGAGAAGGAATGAGCTATCCCAGCAATGATATTACTGCAAACAGCAACTAAACATAGGAAGTCTACTACTTCTACTACCCTCTACTACACTTCAAAGACAATTAATTTTTTCCCCTCTAAGGTATTCTCCAGAACAGGAGGACATATGTTATCTAGTTGTCAGAGGAATCCTTCATTTTGTCTGTTGCCACTAAATTTGTTTTGTACCTTTAACAGAACCAACAACTAACCAAGGAAATCATTAAGATTAAATCTGCTCTGCTGGAATCATTGTTCTGCTAGAAAATATTTAGAGGTCTTAAAATGGGAAGTTGAAAGTGCAGTAGATGGGGCTATTGACTGATGCAGCAGGTAACACGCAGGTTGGATAAATCAGCATGCAGTGGGTGTTGCAGTCACAGCCTTTCCACTGTCTCTGGGTGTGACAGTGACAACTCAGTTCATTCATGCCTTGGTTTATCCAGCTGTGGTAATGGTTGTCTTTCTATCAAAGGCTGCTGAAGGGCTCGGTTAGTTCATTAATGCACATAAAGACTTTTTAGAATCTCCTGAAAGCATTGCTGTCATTTACAAGGCACATCATTCTTGATATCAATTTAATCTGTAGCAATAAAGGACTGGGCTGCACACCTCTGACATGCTACATCTGTAAAAGTATGTGCAGACACTGTGCTCGTTTTGTGGAAAAAAAAAAACAAAAACAAAAAAACAACAACAAAAAAAACCCCGAACACCTCTCATCTATTAATTAATTATTTTTTTAAAAAAGAATTCAGAGGCAATGTAGCAGGGAAAACAGCCAATTTGTAGTTTTCCATTCTGATTA
>NW_010424932.1:62885-83774 GCF_000710305.1 Buceros rhinoceros silvestris | reverse complement strand
GGGGAGTGTAGAGGGGGGACGGACAATAGAGGGCGTCTGAGCTATTATTTTGCATATAAAATATGTTTTCCAGAAAAAAAAATCATTTTATGAAACAACTTTTCAATATACAGATAACTGTTTTCCATGCCTGTGTGTATGCACGTGTTCACACACCTTTGTAAAAGCGAAAAAGCACAGAAGATCAACCAAAGACACCTCAGGTGTCCAGGAGGATTACTAATATCAAAACTCTCTTTATACATTAGTATCATGGTAATTGTGATGCTTGCAGCATTTTAAATCATCTCGCTGCATCAAGCCGAATTAAAGACTTACAAAAAAACAGACCCAGGAGTCAGACATGTTGATTAAAAAAAAACTTTCAAAGCAGCATAAAGGCAACTTGCTCAACTGCTAAACTTATTCTCAATCAGCTGAGCTATTCTGATTGCCAGAAACTGAATCTGGTCCTTTAAATTCGGAAAATGGGATTTTGACACCTTTTTCCTCTTACGAAGCCTAAATTTTCAACGAGTCTAAAGTTTGTTCCCATGAGTTCATCCTCAGCACCTTCAGCTGTGGGATTAACATCTTGCTGGATTGAGCCATAAACTGTAGGTCAGATTTGACAGAGTTCCCCACAAACGTACAAAGCTGATCCATCTGAAAAGCACATCAACTGTTTTTGCTGTTGGCCACAGGCTCAAAACGCTCCTTTCAGGGAGGGGGCCAGGTCAGTCATTTCTGTCTTGCTGTTCCGTTGAGCAGCATGACCCATAACTGATGGAGGCCACTCCTCTGAAAGGAAAATAACCCAGAAATATTGAGACACAATCCATGTACCATGGATAACCACGCCTCTGTAAAACTGGTTGAGGAGGTCAGAATAAGAACTTGTGGCCTTTTCCTCCATGTATGCAATCAGGTTTCATTTAAAGCAGAATTGACCCTCTCAGAAGTAAAGTCTCTATCACCCTTGTGAGCCCAAATATCAGTAGCACAGCCATATATGGTTTGCCTTAGCAGAACCACATGTAAAGGAAGCAAAAGAATTGCTTTTATTTTTTTTCTCATTTGCAAAACAAAATATTAAGGAGAAAATCTCATCTTTCTTTTTTCCATCCTCTTCAAGTCCAAAGATGATGGGTATGAAGTACCAATTTATCAAAATCCCTGAACTACTGCATAATTAACTTGAACCATACAAGAGAGATATTTTCTTGTGATTCTGTATTGCAGTCAACCTGAGTATGAAAGGAAACAGTGTAAGGAGAATACGCAGTATCATGAAAGTTAATATTCTAGAAGATAATGAGATGTAAATTGCTAGTTGGAACAATACCTACAGGCCCAACTCTTCACATAATTTTTTTCCAAAGATAGGAATATTTTTATGTATTAATAATAATTTCCAGTTCTTGAGCTCTTTATAAAGAAGATCAGTAACAAAATGCCTTTTCAGAGGAAGAAACTGAATCAAAAAGAGATGATATACAGAGCTCCTTAGCAGAACAGATACTCATCACCATACCAGGGACTTCCTGTGTTTCCTTTTAAGTTCTGAAGTATGATGGGTTTTACATACTGTACAGTTTGTCAGACATTAAATACTGACTGTGGGGTTGGGGCAATAGTTTGAATTTACAAATCAGCTTTCAGACAAAACTGAATAGTCAAGAAAGGATCGTGCTCAAAGTGTGTCCCAACACACTGTGTCACTTTTGCCCTGTTAGCCTGGTGTTTAGGAAGTCAGACTGTAAATACTCAGACTTCTGTTTTAATTGAGCAGTGTTACTTATGGGCAACAGATGTAATTTAGACATTTTCTGCACTTCAGAAGGGATTTAGACGTCTGAGCTAGGCATAGCCCTCCTTCTAGCCTAGAAGTGTGGTCTAGAGACTAAAGCACTGGATTTTAACTCGGAAGAGTTGCTTCTTGCTCCTGGCTCAGCCATGAAGCAGCTGGTGACCTTGGACTTGACAGTGCTTTCCTAGGACAACCTGAGCTCATCCTCTTTCTTGTCTCAAGGCATCTACCTTCACAGTCCTATATTTTTGCTAGGTCTATCACTATCCTCATAGCTCTGTCTTCTTGAACTGTCTGGAATATCATATTTCTGCTGAAGTCCTGGGATGCAGTCATTTTGATTCCAAACAGTTTTGAGGACTGACTACTTACTCTTCATCAACAGCTGTGTTTTCCTGAACACTCTTGATCCTGTGCAGGGCGAACGACAATAGCCCAGCCGGGCAGCCTGCCACAGCCCTATGCAAATGTAGCTCTACTCCTTGGCCTCAGAGCAATTCAATGCCAGCCGTTGGTCCTCTGTTTTTAATGGCTAAAAAGGCCTTCCCCAGTTCTTCTGCTGGAGTCCTGTCATTCAGAAGCAACAAGTTCAATGCGAATTGCTTTAATGAGCTGCAGTATGTCGTTACATATACATTAGACACGGGCTCACTGGCTCCCTAATTTGCTCTCTGAGAAAGCTGGGATAAAACACTGTCTCCGCTTGCATGTTTTGTGATTTAGTGTTTGCAAAGTGCTTTATGATCTGTGGTGCCGTGCCACTGCCATTCTTAAGAAACACTGCCACAAACAGAAAATGGCACTTTGCTGTTCCAGTCACTTGGGGACAAGGTAATAGCTGCAACTCTGTCCTTGTGTCTGCAGAACATCATGCAACAACCCTCTCATCAGGGATGCTCTCAGAGTTAATAAGAGTAAGTTGTTGCTTGAAGAGAGCCTTGCTTTCCTGTTTCTTTAGCCTGGCATCTCTTACCTGTCTGAAAATATCTCCTAACTGCCAGTCTAAAGCCTGGATCTCAACAAAGGGTTTCTTCTCTAAGCAAATATAATAATCACCAATGTCACGATGACCCAACCAGGACTTTCAACTCAATATTCTGCTGAAATGCCTTTTTCTGGTATGCATGATACGGATGAAAGTGTTCATTTCTGTAAGACTGAGAGATTTTTTAATCTTGCAAAGGAAGAGAAGAACTTCTTAGTTTAAAATAAATGTTATGCAGCATTGTCCTCTGGACAATTGCCATTGTCTCTACTACATACAGATGGTTAACTACATGAAAGAATACATTAATTTTCCTTTCTGCTCCAGACACTGGGCTGGTAGGAAAACTAACATAGATAGGTGGAAAATAAAAAACCTTAAAGTTTACTCTGTTCTTATTGAAAGGGGGAAAAAAAAATCCACCCCCGTGGCAGTCACCCTTTTCTGGTCCAAGTTACAGTGAACATTGTTATAAAATTTTTTGTTTGTTTTGTTTTAAAAAATTTGGGGTGAATCTTAAAGGTTTGCATTTACAAAGCCAAAACACAGAAAAAGCCTTGCTACTTAAATTGTGATGGAAAAATCTAGACGTAGAAGATATTCCTTTTGACATGGGTCAGACTTTTCATTTAGACTTAGTTTCTATTTTTCTATAAATAAATACATAAATAAATAGAAACCAAAAGGAATGAAAGCTCAAATCATTCAGTTTTAAATGCTGCAGATAGAATGTTTTGACTCTGTGTTCACATTTTATTTCAGGTTTTGAAGCTTTTTCTCTTCTGAAGTTAGAGACAGCATGTTTCAGCGAAGTGGATTGCATATAACAAATTAGCATTTTCTAATGGGAATAGAGTCTCTACCAGTTCTCTTTAGAGAGGAATCATTACCATAAGACGACTGCCACCTCAGTCAACACTGGGGACAGAGATGGATATCCCCAGTAGAAGTCTGAAGTCCCGACAGTAAGGACGGCAGTGCTGGGCACTATGAGCTCTGCCTATAATAGCTTTCCTATATCTTATTTTGGATCTGTCAAGAACTGACCAGTGATTTAGCGACCTCATAACAATGCAGTGGTGTTAGTCGAAGCTGGAACGGAAAAGGGGTTTTGATCACAAAGGTTCATTGAGAGATCTTAATGGCTGAAATAAGGTTTGTTTCATCTCAGAGTAACAACTCAGTAAAAAATATTTTACCAGGATGCATTAACGATTCTGCAGCTCACCGACAAAGAAAAACAGCAACAAGGTTTTTCACCTCCTTTCAGAGGATAAGAAATAGCTATGCCTTTACCAATCAAACAGAAACCACTGAGAACTCAACTTGTGACAGCCAGTTGTTGGTAGTAGCCTCTAACCCTGTAATGATAGGTTAGGACAAAAGTTTGGTGGTCATGGTGCTGCTGTCCACACAGATAGATGAATTATACTCTAGTCTTTAATTGAAATCCTTTTCAACAGTCTTTGCTTGGAACAGGGTGCGAGGAATAAACAAATCTGACTGACAAAGGCACAAGAGAAATCAGTCAGCCACAATAACTCTTCAGTGTCCTTTGCCAGTGGTGCAGTAAAAATAAATGTTTGCTACAGGAACAGCTCTTTGCAAAATTCCATTGTCCTGAAGGGAGCTGATCACAGTTTTCTTGGCATCTGTCAGTATTGCAGAACACTATTGCCCCACTGTATATAAATGCTGCTCCAGAAGTGGTAATTATCACTGCAGCTACAAACATGGAAAGCTTTTAATTCTGCCCCTGTGATTTTTCCTATCCGTCTTCCTTTGGGCACACTATTTCATTCGGATTTAGCCAAGAGATTAGAAGATTGGGGTGGTGGGAAGAAGAAGCTTTGGGATTGGTAGCTCATGAAGTTATCTACCTGTGGCTCTCTACTGCTCTGCCAGCCATGCAATGGGGTACTCAAGAGTATTTTAGTTCTGACTACAGGGAGACAAGCAAAGAATAACTTGCAATGAAGGCTGGAGTAAGGATATGGATCAGTTCAGGGACTATATATCTGTTTCTTTGGAAATGTGATCTGGGAGAGAATTTATAACCCGACTTTCTCTGAATACGCCCTGTGTCTGGGCTCAAGAGGACTGTCACAAGAGGTAAATAAAGCAGTAATCTCCTCTCAAGGAGCTTGATTTCGAAAGAATTGAAAGAAAACAAGTATATCAAATTTTAGTTCAGATTTCCTAAGATCTTCTCCTTGAAGAATGAGTTTCTAGTAAGGAAAGATTCCGGGGTTTTGCTCTTGGTCATGCCTTTCAGTTTGGCAATATTCACTGTTTGTCCTCCAAATAGTCATCAAACTATCAGATGGCTTTGGAACAGCTAACTTTTGCTGCTACATGAACTTTCTGTTCCCAGTTACACCATATCCCATCTCCACTGCCTGTAATAGTCAAAGAGAATGAAGATCACCTCTGGGCAGGCAGCTCTGGTGTAGTTTATTGCACGCTTGTCTTGTATAGCTCTGCAGCTGTGGCCCTCATATATACTAAGCAACGTATATAAGTTATCTTTGGAGAAGCCATTATAACTCATAAACAGATGAGTTTTACTGACACCTATGTATATACATACATATATATGTGTATTATAATTCTCTCCTGTGATTTAAGGACAGCTTTATAATTAATCACCAACAACTAGGGATGCCAGTAATTTTGAGGGACGACCTTCATCATCTTGAGAGCTGTAGTATGAGGATTTTCCCCACAGAAGTGTGGGAAAGGATAAAAAAGATATGTTTTATCATCTTGCCTGAACTTCCCTTTTTTCCTCCCTCATGACAGTCACAAACCACACAGCTTAAGGATCCATTGCACATTCATCACTTCTTTCTTCTGCACCACGAAGTCTTGTAGCCTTCAGCTGCCAATGAGATTGCAGCCTCCAGGTTGTTGTTAGTCACAGGTGACAGGAACAAGACCCTTGGTAAGAGGAGTTGTTGGGTCACTGCTAGCCTGGGTGTGTGGGTCAGTGCTCAGTTTAGACTCTGTGAGCACTGGCTTCCCCTCTCAGTTCTGATGACACCTTATCGTCTCGACTTTCTGGCTAGAACATGTTAATGATGACATTTAATCCTGTCTATTTAGAAAAAGAGATGCAGCAGCAGAGCTGGTACTGAGGTTTCGTGTGTGTTTAAGGCAAGAGGTCAAGGTGAGCTGTGGGCTTGACATGTAGTCGATTCTTTTCTCCTCTCCTCTCCTCTTCCCTCATCCATCCAGCCACTTGGGCACCAGAGAGGAGGGTTGGGCATGGGAATGCTCACTACAGAAACTGCAGGCTGTCTCCAGGGAAAGCTTCTTATCTTTCAACTTTTTTTTCCTGGAGGTATCTTTTGAATGTGTCTTTTGATAATATTTGTTTCCTGTCTATGTGGACAGTACTTTGACCTTAGCTGTGACTTGCTGGTGTAAGTCAGAAGCTGAGCCAGAGACCAGCCCCTTGCTCCCCACAGCGCTCTGTTGCTCTTGCAGTGCCTCTCCATTTCCATCGATTCCTGATCTGCCCCTCTCTGCTTCAGAACAGCCAGAGCTGCAGCATACCTCTGTTTCTGCCTGTGGCTGTACTTCTGCAGGCTGTGATCCTCTCAGATCATACACACACAAAGGTCAGGCACTGGATCACCAAACCCTCCCAAAGCCCAAGGGTGCTGCACATATCAGCAGTGACAGGCCAGTGTGCTGCAGGACAGCCCTGGTGCCACAGTGGACACAGAGAAGAGCTGGACTGTTGGATATCTCTCTGATGGGAGCTACAAGACAGCTCCTTCCTGTGTATCCCACATGCTTTCTTTCATTAAAGAAGAGATGCAGAATTTCATATGTCCCAGCTGTATTCACCAGCTTTGTTTTTCTAGATGCATTTATGAAGGGGAAGATGTAATGTCACATGTGATGTGACAATGGTTCAGAGGCTGGAGCCCTCTGTTCTACCCTAAATCTCAGCTCAGGCATTGAAACACCGTGTCCTAAAGTGTTAATGTGTATAAATCCACCATTTTCCAAACTAGTTCCAAAGCTAACTCCAAACCTCTGGATCTAAACGTTTAGGCAGCTGATTCAGAGGCTAACAAGAGCAGTCACTGGAAGGTTCGCCCATGGTGTGGAAAAAGAGCAGGGATGATACCCCGCTGTAAGCTGTGACATTAAGCAGCCATCGGAGGGAGACAAAGAGCTGTATATCTTGCACTTCACCGTGGCTCTGCAGAGGCAGTTGCTCAATGTTGCCCAGCTGATCAATCCAGATGTTTTACTCAGCAATGAGTAAAGCAACTTCTGAGCAACTCCTGCCACCACGGGGATGGAACAGCCACAGGGCTGCTGCTCATTTCAGGGAAGCACCAACCTAAACACCTGCATTGCCCACAGAAATGTGAAATAATGCCACGTCCGGATACACAGGGCTGGCTTTTGTTCCCTACAGTACTTCAGACAGCCATGGAAGGCTCAGATGACAAACAGGAACTGCAGCCTTCCTTCCCTAGTTGCCATTCCAGTTCATTTAAAAGCTCCTGGTTCGTGTCTTTCATCAACCTACCATCCAAACAGAAGCTGACACCCTGCTTCTGCCCCAGTATGTTTTGCATATTTGTTGCACAAGGAGAAGGAGGAAAGAGTTTCCTAATAAAGTCCTTTGTCCTGAGACTTGTGTATCTCTGCAAAGGGAAATCCACAGGCTGATGCCCAGCACGTCAATAGCTCATCCTTCACATTGAATTCTTTCTGTGCCTCTGTTATCCTGAGTACTACCCCAGGGACAAAGCATTCCCAACACAGGTGACAAGAATTCTGTAACACATAGAGAAACATAACATCTAGGCTCACAACATATTTGATTTTCTTAGACTATTTACAGACAGGGACACTCAGACACCAGCTTATGCTGTTTTCACGTGAAGGTTGCCAAGGCAGGCAATACACAGAAAGGTCTGTATATCAGGCACAAATAGAGCTAAGGTTGTTATAAATCCCTTAAATCAATGAACATGCATTTAGCTCAGAAGATTGGTAGTGGAATTCAGTCTGTCTGCACGCATATACAAAGGTGTCTTTTAAGCATTGTAATCTCTTAATTTTCTAAAAATATTTTCCCAATAAATCAATTGACTAGTGACATTCAGTATAAGGCAAGGGATCCATGTAGACTCAATGTATTTATTTGTATTATTGTATTTCAGTGGTTTAATTCACCACAGGGAAAAAGAAAAGGTGGGGGGGGAGGAGGTATCAGAAGCTGAACATATTGGAAGGTAATATAAAAGGGAGGGAGGAAATACAACTTTTCATATTCTTGACAAGGTTACTTGGGAAGTTGTCCCTCTCAGTCTGTGCTTTCCCCTGAATTTGCTTTTTTGCATCCATATGAAATGGGGCAGAACACTCAAGCAGGTTCCAGCTGAGGATTCACTGAGGTATCCGGAAGCGTAGCAAGCATTGCCTTCCAAATTGCCCACAGAGGCAAACCCCTGCATTAAAGTAATCACACAGGGCTTGAGCTAAACAAGCAAAATGAAGAGGAAAAGCAGTAAATCTTCTTTATATGAAGGCTTTACATGATGCTCACACAACATCGTACACAAGATTATAATGAGAAAAATAAAGTTTCTGTTGTAAAACAAAAACACCAGTATTCAAGCAAGTAAGAAAAGGACTTCACCACCTCTAGGATTGTTTTCTGCTGGACCAACATGCCTGAAAATGTTTCAAGTCCCTTTTTCCACCTGTGGAATGCAGGCAAGGTGTCTCAGGGACAGATTCTGACCTGGCATGCATCAGGGTGTCTCTGCTGACTCTGAAGGAGAAGGTTTTTCCATCTGAAAATGTTAGAGGCAAAAAAAATCATTTGAGCAGCAAATGCCATCAGGAGGCAGATAAATGGGCATACTCATGTGAGGAGGAGAATGAACAAAATGGAACTTTTTGGCTGCTCGTGCGTTGTAGTTTACTGCTCTGCCAGTAGACTATTTAGGTTGGGAAAACAGGGGTTCTGGGGGATTGGAAAAAGAGAAATCTCTTCAAAAAAGGCTTCCCAGATAGAAGTGGTTTCAGAAGGAGAAAACGGAGCCAGAAAGAAGGTGAAGATCCCACTGGAGAAAAGATGTGGAGTGTGGAGAAGATCATGGAGTTCAGAAAGATGAACCCTGGGGGATAGTCAGTGACTTTGGTTGGTAAAGTCACCTCCCTGAGGGGAAGGGAAGTTGAGACCAGTTGAATGCAGTGCTGGAGGAAAGTGAGCATGCAAGCGTATGTGTGAGATAATCAAGGTAAAAGCTCTAATCTCACTAGTTCCTAAATAAGTGACAGTATCCAGACTCACTGTGAGCTGTGGTTTACTCTTTCTCACCAATGTCAAAGATCCAGTCCAGTCCATCACTGTAATTTCACTATCCTGTGCATATATATATAAAAAAGTTGCTTTCCCTCCAGAGTTGCCCCAGTGCCAGTGAAAAGGATGAGCTTAATTTATGATGCAGCTCACAGTACAATATTGAACTACACAGTCAATCAGAAACACACCAGTTAAGTCTTTTTCTTTCCTTATGTGTCCTCTTTGGGTGGTTTCACACTGATACAATTCATTGAAAATCAAAAGCAGTACAACCCTACACAGGGAAAATTGCATTTGAAGGTTTCCCAGAGACTCAGTGGTGACTAGCACTGAGAGATTACCTTATCAGCCTTGAAAGAAATATTCATCACCGTTTTGGCAACTTTGTCATTTAAGTGGCAGGAAGAATTCAGTTTTCCATTCGGCAGGTGTTAATACAGCTATATCAAATCCTAAGCATGAGAGAAAATAACCTACACATAAACACACACGCACAATGCTCCTGCCCTTCCTCCACCACCTCTTCGAAGATCAGCCATGGAAGGGATCTGACATGAAATGTTACAGTCAAGTTGTTATTTCATGCCCTGTAAACAGGTGCCAGATGATTGCTTCTCCCCCTCAGGCAGAAGAGTGGAAAAGTATCAGGTCCTCACTTGCTAACAAACCTTGAGACTCAACATGCTTCTCCCTTTAAACACCAAACCTGCTGCTGGGAGGCTTTTCACAGGCTTCCCTTCAGTCCTGATAAAGAAGTGACTATAGACTCTGAATTTTGGCACTACGGGGAAGAACTCATGATTTCTTTAGAAAGGACAAGAACTCAGCTGTAGGGACCACTGCTCTTTGCAGAAGCCTAGCTCTTGATTTGTCAAGAAAACGGATACTTGTTGGAGAAGAAAAATGTTTCCTTACCGACAAAGGGATGTCTTTGTGAATGAGATACCAACACATAATACTATAAGCCCAAGCCATCTGGGATTTAGAGTCATGAATGGGAGAGTGTATAGACATCTGGCCCCTTCAAGTTTCCTGTACCTTGGCTATGATACTGTAGGAACACCGCTGTTTATGTACAATTATTTTAAAGTTATTTAAGAAAGATTTTAGTTTTCTTTGCTTTGTAGGTTACATAGGAGGCTGAACCATTCGAGCAGTGAGAAGCAGAGGATCCATCAGAGTGGCGGAGATGGTCAGAGGAGAGCAGGAACAATTACATTCGTCCCAAGATAAGCTGCTCCTCTGTGAACCAGGGCAAAATGTCTTAGCTGCAGAGGAGAAAAAAAAACACCAAACATTTCTCACATACTGAAAGGTAATAAATTGAAAGGGCCTGATTTCTTACAGCAAACTGAAGTAATCTCTCTTTAACTACATTAAGCACAGGGCAGGGTCCTGGTATAAGGGTTAGCTGATAGCCTCAAAGCTTCTGATAGTAATTCAGTGTTGATTACAGAAATCACAGGGGCCAAAGGAACCCTTCAGCCAAGAGACACAAAGCAATGCACAACTTAAACCCCACTATTTCTTACACAAAGTTTTGATGAACTGTACATAACTCACCTGTTACATTTTCTCACTGTTGACTTATTTCTGAAGGGACCACTACATACTGTGTCTATTCATGCTTCTTTTCCTGTTGAAAATACCAACCTCATTGATACCTTGAGTGGGAAGTTGAGTCCAAGAAATTTTGAAAGACCCTTCCCCCTTGGGCAGGAGAGACCCGAGCAAGGCCAAAACTGAATATAATAGAGTTCAAGAAAGGAAAAATGGATAATTCAATAGACCTGATATGATGTTTTTTCTACGCAAATGTATCCTTCCTTCAGATGACCCCAATCCACTTACCTTCATACCTCCTTGAAAATGTTACCCAGAGGCAGGAAAAGCAGGAGGTCAGTTTTCCTACCCCCTTTGTATTGTATTCATAATTGATATTTTTGTGTCTGCTTGCAAAATTGTCCATGAAGCTAAGTTGTAATGCTTGATATTATTTCATCCAAAACCCAACTTTTCGTTGAGATGGTTAGATATAGTAATCATTTATTATTATTGTACACAGTTAGCACTAAATATGAGGCAGAAGAGTACCAAAGGTGGCCAAGAAAGCCAACATCTTGGCTTGCATCGGGAATAGTGTGGCCAGCAGGACTACAGAAGTGGTTGTTCCCCTGTACTTAGGACTGGTAAGGCCATACCTTGGCTAATGTGTTCAGTTTTGGTCACCTCACTCCAAGGACATTGAGGTTCTGGAGCACATCCAAAGAAGGGCAACAAAACTGGTGAAGAGTCTACAGCACAAGTCTTAAGAGTAGTGGCTGAGGGAACTGAGGTTGTTTAGTCTGGAGAAAAGGAGGCTGAGGGGAGACCTTATTGCTTTCTACATCTACCTGAAAGGAGGTTGTAGCAAGGTTGATGTTGGTCTCTTCTCCCAAGCAACGAGCGATAGGATGAGAGGAAATGCCTCAAGGTGCACCAGGGGAGGTTTAGCTTGGGTATCTCAGGAAAAAATCATTCACCAAAAGGAATAGGCTGCCCCTGTTCCCTGGAACAGGCTGCCCAGGCAAGTGGTGGAGTCAAAATCCCGGGGGTATTTAAAAGACAAATGGGTGTGGTGCTGAGTGACATGGTTTAGTGGTGACTTGGCAGTGTTGGGTTTACAGCTGGAGTTGATCTTAAAGGTTTTTTCCAACCTAAATGATTCTATGATTCTATGAAAATATAGAAGTCTAAGCTGTAGGTTAATGAATAAAGCAGAAAATACCTATGCTTTCTGTATTAGTGAAGTCTTACTAGGGCTGTTTCTTAGTGTTTTTAATAATTTTTTTCCATTAAAATATTGGAGGGAAAGGAATACAAAATCCAGAAAATATCAGTTATCTCTAAAATATACCAAGAAGTATAACTCTTTTTAAAAATCACGTTCCAGCATTTTCAGAAAGATGATGTCTTCTAGATGTATTAGTATGTCTCCACTCTTCTGTATTGTTGAAAGAGACGTTTTCTGCATTTCTGATTGTATTTTACCACAACAGCCAAGAATAATATGATCTGACAAGTTGTCCCTGAGCTGACCGTACATGCTGAATGATCTTCACAGTAGATGACATTGGACGACATAGATAACCTTAGCAGAATAAAGAAAAGTGTCCAGATTCTAGCATAGCTCCACTGAAGAAAAAAGAGCTAAGTCACCTTATACCATTAAAGCTGTGTGATACAAAGTCAAGTTGGTTAAATTACAATTCTCTTGAATTAGTTGTGATAGCTTAAGAAAATGAATTTATTTGAGTTAGTTGTTAATACCTTTTTCAGTAATGCCTCTGAGCCTTAAATAAAGTATTTATAAAAGGTCTAGAAGACTCTCATCGTATTCTGGTTGGATAGAGCAGAGAGTGTTTGGACACTGTGAGCCAGGCACTAATACCCCATCACAATTTGTGTTGCCTTCTGAGATGACTGATATCACTATCAAAGCTTAAGAGTAGTGAAAGAAGTTTTAGTTTTAGCAGCCAGACTGTGACAGGGGGTAGTAGGCATGAACATACTTAGACAAATGCCCTTGTTATATGCTTGTTGGATTTTAAAAGGTTAATTGTGCCCACTGTGTAAAACAAACAAATGTTCAACTGTTATGATCACCAGAAAGACTGTTTCATTTCAAATATACAAATCCAAAAAAGGTCAATCCAGAGCTGAAGGAATTCACTGGGCACCTAGGTTACTGTGGTGTCTGTATCCAAAATCACATTAGAGGATGGCTTTAGCAGAAAAGGGACAGCGTCTGGGTGAGATCTGGGGTGCAACTTGACATTAAACCCATAGTGGAGCAATTCTGCTGCTCTACCTCTGCGTTGAAGAGTCCTTTCTTCTTTTCACCTGTTGTTTCAGCCCTGGATCCTAAGCTAACTCTGCAGCTACAGAAGGACTGCAGGATATGAACAGTGTTACATGAAAACTTGTCTTTTTTAACAGAGAAAAGGAAGACTGTTTTAAAAAGCCCTCTAAAGTGTCTGATAAAAACAACTTTTATAAAACTTTAAGGCAGGATCTAAACTCTGGGCAGATGAATGTTTAGACAGATAAGAAGCGTGTGAAAAGACAAGTTCAGCCAGGGAATTCCCTTTAACTTGATATTGATAGTATTATTGTCAGGAAAATAAGAAAAAACAAAAAGTCAAAAGCACAGAGCTAAGAATCACATCCTCCAAAGCTAGAAGTCTGCTTCCTTTCAAACTTTTCTGAATAGTCTCTGAGATCAGAATATGATTTGCATTCTAAAAAACTATTAGCTGGACAGAGAAATTCAAATCACCTCTTGCAGCAAAGGAACACCGGCCAGGGCCAGAAGGCAGTTAGTCAAAGTCATAAGGTTTAACCCACAGAAGTGAAATCTCTTGATCAATTGAGTTCACTGGCATTGCTTCTGCAAAGCATTTTCAATGGATTAGATCAGGACAAGAAATGCCTTGCAATATTATCCTTCCTTGTCTTCCAGCTGCAGAAACACTGAGTGTAAGGGGATGAAATTTTAACTGCTCTTACAGATAGAGGAACTATGAAGAAAGGTAAATAATATTACCAAGAATAAAGAGTTTGAAAGCCAGATGGTTATGCAAGAGAAAAATTAGAGACAGTTAAGCTGATATTGTCACTGGGTCTGCACAGACTGGCTTTATTCCTGGCACAGACTGGCTTTATTCCCGGCACAGACTGGCTTTATTCCCGGTGGGAAGAACATCCGAAAGTTTCACAGTTTTCCAGGAAGAAGAGCTCTACCAGGTGACCAAGAATCATAGAATCATTTAGGTTGGAAAAGACCTTTAAGATCAGCTCCAGCTGTAAACCCAACACTGCCAAGTCACCACTAAACCATGTCACTCAGCACCTCACCCATTTGTCTTTTAAATATCTCCAGGGATGGTGACTCCACCACTTGCCTGGGCAGCCTGTTCCAGGGAACAGGGGCAGCCTATTCCTTTTGGTGAATGATTTTTTCCTGAGATACCCAAGCTAAACCTCCCCTGGTGCAACTTGAGGCATTTCCTCTCATCCTATCGCCTGTTGCTTGGGAGAAGGGACCAACATCAACCTTGCTACAATCTCCTTTCAGGTAGATGTAGAGAACAATAAGGTCTCCCCTCAGAAGAACAAGGGTGGATCATTTGGGGTCTTCAGAAATGTTTCATTCCATGAAAGCACAGTTTTTAAATCTCTGTTTCTATTTGAATAATTAAATATTTTGCTATAGGAAAAAAAAGTAAAGTGGGCAAATTGTGACTTCCAAATTAATGAACAAAGATTCAGAAACTTTAAAAAGATACTTCGTCACATTCTCGTACTCTTTCTTCTTTAAAAAGGAGATTAAACTGATTCAAAGTACGTCGATTTCAGTAGAATCAAACATATTCACATGGACTTACTGTGGTTCCATCACATTTCCTATGACTAGCTTTACTAGCAATACACATTACATCCAGAAGTTGTCAAATACATTGACAGCTTTCAGAATTGTTATCTTTAAAGGACATAAAGAATGTTTAGCTATTTTTGGAAGGCACTGGATACAGCTGTATTTCTGCAACTAAGTTTATATCCTTTACATCTCATGTCACTGATGCATATGCTAAACAGGACTCTAGTTATATGCATAATGAGACATATGCAAAACCACTGCAAAATATTAATAAAACCTTTAAATTTTGCATTGTGAGAGGAGTATTCCAGCATCCTTGATAGAAGCCCAGCATACTGTAGTGACTGTTCCACGGGCAGAACTACTTAGAATCACAAGTTTAAAATACAGTCAACACAGAATGAGAATGCAATATGCAATTTCAATGAAAGATGAAATAGAAAGGATAAGATTGCTTAATTGCACCACAGACTCTGTGATTCAGTGGCATGGACTAGTTTTGTCAGTGGCACATGTATCTGAGAGGAAATCTCATTCACTGAAAGTGCCATTAGTTCATAGTGAAGAGGATTTTCTGCCTTTTAAAGTGCTCCTTGCTGTCCTTCTGGCCTGGGTCAAATCTGTATCACTAGATTTACAAGTCATTGCAGACAGCTTTATAAACAATTTGGTTCCCATTCATTTCCGTGAGAGTCAGAGAAAACAGGCACTTCATTTCAGGGAAATAATTTCTTTTCTGGAAACCTACCTAATTCTACACGTGAGTTAGGAGGCCGAACGAATTTCATTGCATGCTCACATACTGTAGGCAATAGGAGTCAAATATAGACCATGAGCTAAAACAATAATAAAAAAAATATGTTTTTAAGAGATCAGCAGAAAAGAATTCCTAGGAAAATGCTCAGTCTGAGAGAACAGTCTACAGTGAGGGCAGAAATAAGATGAGTTTACTTTCCTGTTAGTCCCACTCCATTTCAACATACACTGAGTGGCAAAAAGGCCCTGAGGTATAAATTAGAGCAACAGCTTGCATCACCTCATGTTAAGCTGCCTGCACACTTCCGTGAAACTCAAGATTCCTGAACAACAGTTTCAGAAATGTTTAAATTCGTATTTCACCATGGAGTGTGCACCCAAACCCCAAACTATCTCTTTCAGGTGCAAACTCTGTCCCATCAAGCCATCAACCAGTTACGCACTTTCCCCCTCCTCCCCAGCCTTCGCTGGTTTATGGAGGTCTTTCCTTTTGTCAAGGTCTTTCCTTTTGGGACTCTCTTCTTTACCTCATAGCCTTTAGCAGGTGGTATGGTGCTTGCCTGTAGCCTATTTTTAGGTCCAACATGGGATGCTGTCATCTTCCCTCCTTTATGCCTCTCCCCGTAGAAAAGCTATCCAGGGAAAGACACCCTTCACTGTTCAGCAAGGGACAGGATGGATTTTGTTAATTGTTCTCCTAATGACTGTATCACCCAGGACAGAGTTAAAGGTTTCTCTTCTAACAATGGTATTCAAAGGGAGATTTGAACTGACCCAAGTCTGCTTTAGCTTTATTGGCAGCAAAGAATCGACTAGTTTTCTATCAATAGCCCATGTTATGGAAGACCTGGATCACAAACATCAGATAACACTGAAATTAAGTAGCACAATTGCCTGTTTGGTTTGCTTCTGATCAGTCACACAAAGATTAGTAGATAAAGTTTCAGGCTTGCTTAAGCAGAAATCAGGAAGCAGAGTTAAAATTTCTGCATTTCCAACATCAAAGCAGTTCCATGCCTTGTTTATCTGAACACGACCTGCCAGATGCAGGGTGCTATGACACCTAGAAATAGTGTCCTGTGGAAAACTCCATACAGCCACCCCCTCAGGCTTGCCTTTCATACTTTATTGCAGCTCTTTTACATATTCACTTCCTAAGCATCTCTTCACCAGGCTGGCTGCCACGCTAGGATATAACTCTTACTGGCTACCCAGAAGACTTCCATTATGCTTACCTCAGCTCTTATGCTGTTTGTTCTTGTGGTTACTATAACCTGACTGCATAGTTCTGTGTACATAATGATAAAAAACAACCCACACTTTCTAACTGGGCAAAAATATTGTGTCTTTCTTTTCCTTTTCTACATGAACGGATACTTACTACAGGCTGTCGAGCTAACAGGATAGCTCCTATGTATCATCCGACCCACAACGTAATTCGTTTATGTCAAGCAACCAACACAAATCTAAATTTTGCCTGTTTGTGTTTTGCTAAGCAAAACCAGCTTGGGAAGATCAACAAGGCTTTAGCTCCTGCCCCACGGTGTAGTCCACATTTTCATGAGTGATTTGAAAGATATGTGTAAGAGGAAATGTCAGTGCATCTTCCCTGGCATGATATGGATAGGTTGGGGCAATCCATCATATTGCCAAGGTCAACAGCAGCCCTGTCAACAGCAACCCCTTCAAGAATTGTTTCATATCGGGGTGGACCATGTTATTCTTTTTCCCCTGCTGCAATATCTCAGGAATTCTCAGTCCATGTCTTAAGACAGTGAAAAGGTGTTGAAAACTGATTTCTCTGAAAACAGCCAAGAACAGTTTCCCCTTTGAAACCTGCTGAAAGGCTGACATTCTGACTGGACTGAGACCATATGGCCTGACCAGACTGAGAACATGTGGCTAAACATGACTTAGCTCACATTTCAACAGCAAGGAGATTTCCTTTTCAGGCTGTAGTGTCTTTTAGGATGAGATGACACCGAGACAGTAGGTCATGAGGTTCTATAACAACAACACAAGCACAGGGGAGAGAAGCAGCAGATCTGGAATGACAACAGATGATGCATTTCAGGATCAGCAGTAATTCAGTAGAAGCCACATATATATCATCCGAGAAATGAGATTACAGTACTGAGCTCCCCTGAAGTTTAAAACAGGAGCAGAAAGGGTGCATTACAGCTTTAATTATGCTATTAAGGTTTCTTTTCTGGGGAATTGCCATCCATTCTCAGGTACTCACAGAAACGGTAAAATCAAGGAATATTTAGGGAGTGGAAGACTTTTAATACTGGGTGGCAGAGCTCTCACAGGCTCTAATTTTATTCTGAATATTAGATATTGTTCCCAGGAGACACTTGCTCAACACCTGAGAAACATAATATTAATTGCTTCTCCCCAGTTCTAGTTTTCAGAGTACTCTTGAGTAAAACAAGCAACCAGGAACAGTATTTTATAGTGGCAAAAAATTAAACGTACCTGATTTAGTTTCTGGTTGCTCTCCAAATCACCATCATTAGCAGAAGCTATTACTATCTGGGCTGATTCTCTCAGCTTTATTGTTCCTAAAGCCTGAGGCTTTATCAATATATTTTATAAAATAACATGTATAGAATCCAGACACCTATAGCTCTTGCACATGCACATTTACACACATGCACAAAGCATGATTGAACAGCCCCAAAAGCCAGTGACAAAAGGAAAGACTAGCAACAATAATGTAAACAATCTCTGACATCCTGAGGTAATCGACAAAAAATCAAGGGGGAAATTAAGCATGCCATGAGTACGCTCCACTATGTCTTGTGGACTTTTAAATCTCAGGGTGCTTTTAGACATGGAATTTACACCTGCTTTAGTCCTTCCTTTCTCCAGCCATTTTGACAGCTCTGGGTGGATGAAAATCTCGTTAGTTTAAGAGGAGGCGGCAGACCAGGGAGGGGTCAT
This sequence comes from Buceros rhinoceros silvestris, assembly GCF_000710305.1. Lineage (NCBI taxonomy): Eukaryota > Metazoa > Chordata > Aves > Bucerotiformes > Bucerotidae > Buceros > Buceros rhinoceros. The sequence continues at coordinate 65,536 of NW_010424932.1, read as the reverse complement.
GACTGGCTTATTGGGCTCTGCTCTTTGAAAGCCCCTCTTCATCAAATGTGTTATTTGTGCCCTCTGAAAGTAGAACAGATATTAAGTAACATCTGTTGTTGCTGCCTGTGCCCGTCTAGCTCTTCTGAGGCCATTCATCTGAACAATTCTCCCTGGCTGGCTCCTAGGAGACTCCCCCCACTGACATTCAGGTTACGTCAACAGCTCTTTTCAGCACAGCTCTGGTGTGTTCTCCTTCCTGTACCTTTTTGAGATAAATCAATGCTAATCTATGAACAAAGGGGCAGAGGAAATACCTGGACTAAAGTTAATTTAATCTACCCGTCCTGTACCTACTTTCCTACTTCTCAGTTATTTCCAGTCCTGACATTGCCCTTCTACAGCCAGTTAACCCTGCCTTATCCCCGTACTCAAATGTTTCAGCTGCTCATTCACAGCTGTGAACCTCAGAGCATCCTGGGGGACATAGGGAAGCTGCCAGGGAGCTGAGTGCACTAATGCTTTTTAACACATTATCTTCCCTCTGCTGAGCAGCAGACCTTGACCTCATCTCTATTTGCAACATCTTTGAGATAGGACCTGTTCCCAAGTCCATGGAAACCAAGAAAATGGACCTTGGATCAGGTGCTCAGGCTCAGATGTTTAAGGAAGTAAACATAACTCTTTCCTTTTGATTTTAATTTGTACATGTGCACCTGTAAGGATCTGAGTTTCTACAGCATAATGAATCCTCACAGAAAACAAACCTCACTTCTTCGTCACAGATAAGTCAGCACTAATCTCCCCATCGACTGCCTATATCAACTTACAGAGTCAGAAATTAAATATTCTGGGCCTTTTTCTGTCTTGGAAGGGACAGTTTTCATCCACCTATTTTTCATTTTTTCATAAGAATTCTGCTCTTGTTTACAATGCAAATGAATACATATGCATATATAAACACATGTGCATGTCTAGACGTATATGCAAATACCCAAGCCCTTAGTATTGATGCACACATCTTTTTCTGAATTGCAGACATTAAACAAAATCCCTCCAGGGCTTTTCTCACCGCTCCTTTTTACATGTTTGACAGTTTCCTGGGGAATTAGTATTAGTGCATTATTGGGTATGTGTTCTAAATAATTAAATTTGACAATTACGTATGAGAAATCTCAGACAAAAAGAACTGAAATCTCTGAATGAAAAAAAAATAGTGGGAAGGTTGTTTTTCTTTCTGTCTAAGCTACTCCATCTCTCCCTTTGCCTGTATCTCCTATCCTATTAAATGCCAATGCTCATCATCTTGATATGCAGAATCTCATCTCAGCAGGTACATTTCATTTATTGAAACATTATTTGAGAACAACTTTATTAAAGATTCAAGATGCCAATGCAAGATGACACAGTGCATAGCAGCTTGTAACTTGGAAAGCTTTACAGAATTAAACATCGTTCAACAGCAGGCAGAATATGGTGTGAATTACAGCAAGCAGCCGTTAAACTGATCCATGGTGAATATATTAAAAGTGTTCAGTCACATGATCAGTAATGAAGATAGGCAGGAACAGGGATACGTAGACAAAGAGATTCAAGAAAAAGTGATACTTGAAAACGCAAGAAGTTCTGCTGCTGTATAGTTCGGCTGACTGGTTATTGCAAAAGATGAAACATATCTCATTTAGATTTGGATATGGGCATCTACTAGCAATGACTGCCAGCTTTGCCTTTGGGAGCCAGTGTTCACAGAACTCTAACACGTTTCTCCAGTGAAGGACCTGGCCCCCACAAATTGCAAGACCTTTGCTCATCTGAAGTTCATAAGGAACATAAACACCAACAACTGAGTATCATCACAGAAAATGTATGAAGAATGGCTGGGGAGAAACAATTAATAATATTATTTGTAAAGTATATCATTTAGCTGGAGCCAGAACTGAGTACCGGGTAAACTGATTTTCAAATAACACATTTGAAATACACTGAGAACAAATTTATCCAAAGCTTTAGTAAGACAAGCTGAAACTTTATGCCTACATCAGGTTTGGGGTTTTTTTTAATGCCCTTTAAAAAAAAAAAAAAAATGTCCACAAGAACTATTTAATTGCCAATTAGGGATTTCTCAAGTTTTTGTTTACTGTAGAAAAACAGTCCTCAAAGGATGCTCAGCAAAACAAACCTGACTAATACCGGTTTCTGACCTTTTGAAAATAATCCTTGTGAAGTACTTTTTAGAAGTCTGTTCACAGAAAATAGAAAACTTTGAAGAATATTTAATAAAAATTTAAAGATTTCCACATTCTTCCAGAAACAGGGAAACATCTACAGTCTGCTGATACTATTGGCATCAGTGCTTTGCTTTTCTTCTAGTAAAGACCATTCAGTGTCCCTTGAAGTTTCTAGGAGAGATTTTCACACTTCCTTAGCATCAAAGAAAAAGTGTCAGCATATCTTGTATAGAAATGAAGTTCTGGCATGCTCAAACATTACCTTCCTCCACCCCAGCAAGCCACCTCATAAATCCAAAGATACCCCAGTACCATATGACTTTCCAGTGTACGACCTTCTAGAGTTTCTATATTCCACTGTAGATTACAGCTTTTACCTTTTAATTTTATTTATTTTCCAGGTATTTCTCTTACAGAAACACCATCTTTTGCAGATAGGGAAAG
>NW_010424932.1:46820-62793 GCF_000710305.1 Buceros rhinoceros silvestris | reverse complement strand
GGAAAGAACACCCAATAAGGCAGAAAAACATAGGTTAAAGGAGAGGGAAGGAAGGGAGCGTGGCCCAATGTGTGAAGCATGACTTTGAGAACTGAAACATCTGGATTCTTTTCCTGATTCTATTTATGAACTTCATCTTGTTTTCACTTGCTTTTGTACTCATCCTGAAGAGCCTTAGGCCAGACACTTCCCTTCATGTCTTGCTTGTAGTACACACAGTATAGCAGAGTCTGACATCCTTTGTTGCATCCAATAGGAAAAAAAAATATAATAAGGTTGATCATTAACCTCCTGATGGGTAGAGGATGTGATGGCTGCTGTATTCAACACAAAATATTTTTGCATAAAGTATTTAAGATTATTCCCTTAGGAACAGATATCCTAACGCAGGAATACTTTTTCCATGGCAGGTCTGTATACCATTTGCTATTTCACTCATAAGTTGCTGTTCAACCTCATGATGCAAGTGCCCCCCCTTAAGGAATAAAACTGAGAATATGAAGAACCCACGTGGCAGAGGCTGCTAACCCATGACCTGTGGCCACAGCCATGCTGAGCCACAGCTCGCCTTCCATGGGAGGTGAAAGGCTCTGGCTGGCCCTTTACTGAGTTCTCAGCTCACAGTAAGATGGAAGAAAACCACCACAGACTCATATCTGAGCTAGAAATATAAATGGGCAAGATGGTTCGTCAATCTGTTTTCAAGGAAGTTCTTTTCCAGGACACCTGGATGAACTCAGGTAATCTACAAGTTTTGGCCCAGTTCATAATGAAACATTCAACTTGACAGAAATTTCAAATAAACTTACGAGTATGCAAAAACTTTGCACCTTTTCCATACTCATTTTTCTTCCTTGTTAGATGCAAATGTAACAAAATGACATAAAAGAACGTGTTCTCCATGTATAAATGCTCATTAACAGAGATAAGAAAGCAAGAGAAGGCTCAGGAGAGAACTTTGTAATGGTTTCCATTCTTTTTTGAGACCTAAAGCAGACTCTTCCACAAGTATGCTGTACTGAGACAAATCCATCTTTGTGTCTGGAAAGTCACTAGTCATGAAACATCAGAACTTGATGGTATTTAGGAACCTAATTCTCATCTCAAAGTTCAACTCCTGTCGGAATCAGTGCAATGTGCCAAAATCTCTTAAAGAGCTGGATCATTGTTAGGAAGAAAAAAAAAGGGTGAATGCAGCCCAAATCTGTTTCCCGCGGTCCCATAGATATGATCAATTTGTTCTTAGCTGCAAGTTCTTTTCTCCTGTCTTCCTCAACATGCAGTAGATGGTTTGAGATGTATTTACAGAAGGAAAGCTTAGAGGGGTGACCAGGCAGAAGAGATTTCTACATTGCATTCCTGTAGTACTGGGACCATGAAGATCCAAAACCAGTAATCCTTGGTCACTGAATGATAGTTTTATGTCTGTCTGCAGCTAGCTGATTGGGGTGACTGTTCTGGAATATGAAATTACCTGGAGAAATGTCTATTTTGATAGATGGATTGGGTGCAAGGGAGAGCTAGATAAATTATCTTTAGCAAGAGAGGAGCCAGCAGTCAGCATGTAGCTGTATTCCTGCCCCAGACCACAGCAAACTCCCAAACTGAACAATGGAACAGCGAAAAAGCTCAGCATCACTTCTATTCCATTCTAGACTCAGACCTATCACTGTCTTCCCAGCACAAAGGAGTTATTTTCTGCAAGAAAGGGAAAAGTTAATTACACAATTCCTCCTGTTCTCTTCTGGATTAGACTAGTACAGTCTAGCCTTGCAATTTAGAAAGCTGTTTATAGGCAGCTGCTTGGCAAAGAACAGACGTCTTTCTTGTAGTCCAATACATTTAAATATTTAAAGGCCAGCTGCACACAGCAACGTCCCAGAACATTGTCACCGGGACATGGTGACTCATGCGCAGGCAGAGGAACATGAATTAGTCTTTCTGCCACAAGATGGGGCTCTGCCTGCCCTGTTTCCACATACACCCTATTTTACGCTTTGCTTCCTCTCCTGCACGAAAAATCATTGTTTCCTTGGTTATAATGTGTCTTTTTTTCTTTTCTTCTTGTTTTGTTGTACTGGAGCACATTTATTTTCCTTGGCAAGAAAACAGCTTTTCTGTCTTGCCCCCAAACAGACACTCAAAACTGACAAAGCCTCTAGGATCCCCTTGGCTGAGATAGATGAGCTGTACTTACCGAATTAAAGCAAACCCTTTATTGTGGAGGGAAATGATGCTATAACCAAGCCATCTGTTTCATAGCCTCCTGAAATGAAGATCATTCATGCAGGTTTTGTGTTTCTTACTACTTGAGTGTTTTGCTCCTAACAAACAGAGGACCAATGACCAGATTCTGATGTTTGGTGCTCACTGGAGAAAGGGCAATAGGCTGAACTTTGCAGAACTGTGCTGGATTTTCATCCAGGAATGAAAAGAAGTCTCATTCTATAGCAAAGAAATTACTAACACTGTGGTTGTGCCCAGGGGCTTTCATCAGATCTTCGCAATGACTAGTAGTTAACACACATATAAAAGAAATTTGTTTATGCAGGGGCAGTTGCCTGAAAATTGGGCACCGTTTCTTTTGTGTGGGAGGGGATTCTATTCAGAATTGTTGGTTTCTTGCTTTTGGATACCAAGTGCCTTAATTGAATACCATCATTTGTACTCACTGGTGTGTGAAAATGGTCATACTAGAGCTGCCTGTCAGCCTCTATCCATATACTGTCGCAAATCAAGTCACGACAATCATTTTAGGAGGTTATCACCCAGACTGAGCACACAGGGAAGGGACCTTCCGTCTCCCTGCAACATGGGATGTTCCTAGGTGCTGGGATCTCTGGATAAGCACATCTGAGGATGATTACATGTAGCTCTGGCACTGCAGGGTGGTTAATTCTCTGGGGTGTGAACCACCATGCATGAACCTTTCTGTCCAAATGTCCAGAAATGTAAGCTGAACATCTGAACTTCTCCAGCAAGTAGTCTTGGTTCCTGCTCAGAAAGCAACTGAGGGGTTTTATTCTTCTTTTTTTTTTTTTTTTTAACTTTTGTTAAAAAAATGTAATCTCAGGACTCCCCTTCTTGCAGTAAATCTGCTTGCATCTTCCACACTTCCCTGTCCACCACACCTTCAAATGTCCTCATAACTGTTTCCAAGCAGTAACAGAAAAAAAATGCAATCATCAACATGACCCTTGGAGAATACCTAACTAAGCCAGTCCTCTGAAAGTCTAGTAGTCATGTCTGCCATGCCTTTCTATACATTATTGAACACTGCATTGTGGGTGAGCTAATACTTTTGTTGATTTTGCTGCTTCACTTCTGTGTGACCTTTACATATCCCTTTGTGCATCTTAACTGTAAAATAGAAACGATCATATTCATTAAGACAGTTTAACTGAGTTACAAGTCTTTGGAATCACAGACCCCAGACAACCCTCTATGTTTCTCCTAGTCTGTTAGGCACAGTTACTGCTAAAGTTTAGCTATAGGAAAGTGACACTATTTCTTTGAGCAGCTGAATGGTTTTGCAGACCACCAGTAACCTGTGAATCATTGGTCAATGCATGAAACTCTTAACATAAAACAGAGGCCTCTGAATGAACCCTATTATTTCTTTTCTTCCTCACAATTTTCCTCTCTGCTGCTTCTGCTGTTACATACTTGTACTTTTTCTCAGTAAGTAGAGGATACTACTCATCTTTTAAGACCACCAGAACATCAGAAAGAAAAGGTATTCACTTCTTCCTAAATATCAGCAAAACAGCCTTCAACGCATTTAAATCTTGGAACAAAAACAAATTTTTGGATCAAGTTCAACCCTCTGTGACTTGAGGTTGCCTCCTCATACAAGCTCATCATAAACTTGACAAGGCTATTTTAAATGAGTTAGATCTTTTTTCCCGCTAGTCCAGTTGGAAGGTTGTCCAGAACCTTGCTGTGCTTCACTGATACAGGAATCTTCTCATTTTAAAGCTAAACTTCTTCATAGCACTATGTAAAGGGTTTTCATGGACCATTCATCGCAGAACAGGGCAAAGGAGAATGTCAGAGGTTTTCCTTCATTTAGATACAAGTTGTTTTTACAAAAGGGGTACAAAGCGGTGTAAAGTGAGGAGTTAAGAAATGGGTCTAGGGGGTGACTGTGCGTGTTTAGAACTGGGACTGAATGTGGTTAGAAATAATGAAAAATCTTTTCTATGCAGGCTAGATGAAAGCTATTGGCAACTCCCAACAATATTTTTTAATATTGGTGGTCAATTCTCGAGTTTTTTATGTGAATTAGCGTAATAAAAGAGTAAAGGAAAAACACTTTCCTTCTTACCTTAAAATACAGCTTTTACAAATCATCTCTGTTTCTACGGTTACTAGGCTTTTTAGGGCAGAATGTAAAAGAGGCCTGTGATGCCGAGGAGAGCTGAGTACCAGGCTTCTTTCTGCTCTGCTCCTTGAGTGCACTGAATTTTTTAAAGTGAGTTTTAAAGACTGCTGTCACTTTCTTGTTCCTCTTAGATGGAAGCTCTTAACCTTTCCTCACCAAAATCTTCTTTCTGTGAATCTTGTGGCAACAATTTCACGGCTGTGCCTTGCGTGCTTTCTTCACAAAGACTGAATACCAAGGTGTCAGGGAAGAAGTACCCTCCTTAGAGGAACAGGGGAAATGCAAGTCAGGTAGCTCAAGAAAGTGGACAGTGTCAGTACAGCAAGGCTGGGCTGAAGTTTAGGACTGGATGTACAGAAATACTCAGAAGAAAAGGCATAGTCCCTATCTGCTCTTCACATGAAGAGCCACCTCCCATTCCTCCTGTAGATTATAAATCCCAGGCTCTGCTACTTATTGACGATAACAAGGGGCAGGCAGCAAGAGATCAGTGCAGTCCACACCTGAGATGCCAGGAAAGCTGCTGAGGATGCACTCTGCCAGCTCTGTCCACTTGCACACATTCAGACGTCTTCACACACCAAGTGGTCTTGCTCACTTTGGTCAGGAAATACCAGTGGTTCAGTCTGCACTGAAATGTCCTTGCAGGATCTCAAATGCTTTTGGAGAAGAAAACAGTTTCATGTCTCTTCCTCTAGCCTGCACTTCTCCTCAGAATTTGTTTATTCCCTTAGTACGTCCTTTTCTGCGCAGTTGTCATTAATTATTGGTTTTAGGAACTGTGGCTTAATGAAGATAAACGATCCTGTGGTGTCTGAAATATAAAGCCATTTGCACAGTAGCAAATGGTGGGTCAGTCTGGTGGGTCTGCATCCAGCTCAGAGCGTCCAGCCAGATGTTTCTACCATAATCACTGTCACCAGAATTGTCACTAATTATCAGCCTTGTTAGTAGCTTCCCTAAACCCAGGCCAAGGACCAATGGGCCACAGAAGGCAAATTTCCCTTTGAGATTATTTATGGTAACGTAGTTTAAAAATGCATTCAGCAAGAGGTGGTATAAGAAACAGCTGCCTGTACTGTTCAGTGGGTAGAAAGATGGCATTTCTTCACAGCAGTCAGTATGGCAATTCTCACCATCAACATTCAGTGCTGGAGGACATATCAGAGATTGTGCTTTCAGAAAGAGGTTGCTTTTGCATCTCAGTATGGAAGAAAGGAGGTTGGATGTCATGCGTTAAGGCTGGGACAGCCACTGGACAAATGATAGATGCTCTCTATTAACCTCTCTTCCTTTACAAAGGAGAAGATAAAAAGAATATGGATTGGAAAAGAAAACTAAAACTGCTTTAGTGAAAATAATAGCCATAAAATAAAACATATACAAATACATACAATGCCAATACCCAACTCAAGTCCCCTGGATGGCAGTCACATCACTGTCAACACTGAAGCTGTGGGCAGACACTGGGGATGTCCCAGACTGGGCTCAGTGGCAAACAGGAACCAGATTCACCAGTTGGATTCTGGAACTGGATTTAGGAGTGCATGGATTGGGACTGAAGGCAGAACAGAGAGAGACCTCCTCAGACACCAGCCATTGAAGAGAGCTTGACTCTCATGATCCCTCAGCTTTATACCGAGTATAATGTATATGGGATGGAACATGTTGTTGGTCATTGTAGGATCACCTCTCCTTTCTGCTCCTTCCCACAGGTGCAGCCTCCTCTTACTGCACCCCCCACCATGGCACACAGGATTTAGCAGTGACCTTGGTCTTCACAGGAACAAGTATCAGCAAGAGCCTTTCTGCATCCCAGTCCCTGGCAGTAACTGTAAACGTCAAGTGTTGTCACTTGTGGAATCAGATACTGTTTGCAAAAATATGCTGTTAACTTCAGACAGTGCAGTTAGTTAGAAGAGACTGAGCTGAAAAGCAAAATCACTGAACAGAGTTAGTTCTGTGCTAACTCAAACCAGGAATTTGGGGAAAAGGGCTTATTTTTTCCAGGTGACAGTGGTGGCCCAGCCACCATAGGGCATGCTTTTTTGAGTAAGTAGGTGCTGGCTTTGGAACGAAGTTCTTTTGACATACACATTTTGAAAGGAAAACCAAACCAAAACAAAACAAAACCAAAAGCCCTTAGGAAATTCGCTGAGGAACAATGGCAGAATTTATTTTAAAAGAACATTTTTCAGGTAGTCAGAAAGGCTAAGACAAAATGCAGCACAAACATTTTATTTCTCTCTTTTATCTTCTTATCAAAGTCTCATGAACAGTGTTTCTAGTTTTGCTGGTATTTTAGAGGCTAGACAAAACCCATATCCTCAGCCAGAGAGAGTCCAATTTCCACACAGAGTTAGCAAAACGATTGCAACCAAGCTCATAAAGGCGAAGTTTCAAGGAATCTAGTCTCCAGACAGTTCTGCCAACTTGTATGTCCTCTCCTTCTCACATATTCTCACTATTCTGCTTTGTTCTAACAATCTCTTTTTGAATAGTACTGAAATGAGATCTTTTCTTCTTTCTCTCCCTATCTTTTCTGAATAGAAGCAATAATAAATGAAGCACAAATCAAGTTTTTCACCCAATGATGTCTGAACGGATTTGAAACTCAAAATAAAACCATTTGTTGCATTCTGGCTAAATGATCTGATAAGAGAGGAATTTTGTGCCTTCCCCTGTATAGCAACTTCAAGGAAAATAAGAAAGGTACACAAGTGATCAGAATTAGTGGTTCATAACACAGCAACGAAAATATGATTTCAGCTTAGCTCTAACTCTTAGCTGGGCCACTACAGCAGAACTGTGAAGGAACACCATATGACAAGAGGTTTGTAATGATTTACAGGGTTTTCCTTAATTGCACAATCAGTTGTTTGTTCCAGTTAATTGAGTTCCCCTTCCAGTAATTACTCTTTGCAGTTCTTTATGTCACTGCATTACAAGCTTAAGTTTTCACACACAGCTACCTTAGCTCAGTTCCCTCCCAGGACTCCTCTGCCTCATCCCGCTGAATTAGCGTTGCCTCTGGAGTGGTTCACCAGGAACTTACTTCCTATATGATTTCCTATGTAATATTGTGCATGTCTCTTTGGAGAGTGTGGAGGGTTGCAAAGGGGAATACAGCTGTTTTCTTCTAGGTGCACTACATGTGGAGTCTTGATCTTTACTCCAGAATTCACTGCTACACCTATGGCCACAGTACAGTTCAAACCATCACCTGGCACATCCTTGACTTCTAAATGTCTATTTCTGTCACAGAAGAAAAAACAGCCCATATTTAATGTAATCAGAAACCACTAAGAAAAGTCTTTATTTATATATGTGAATATAAAACTAGACAAGTAATATTTAATGAGAATATAAAAGTAATGTGCAAGACTAAAAAGGCTGTGATACCATGATGAATGGAAGGGATAACAGCTCTGGAGGCTGCCTCACCAGCTACCAAAATTTGCAGACAATTTTGTATTTCTTCCATCACCCATGAAATGTTAACCGCTGGTTGTCTGCTGTTGTTTATTTTTAAACTTACTGTGGTTTTATGTTAACCAATGTTATAGGTACATATGCAGCTTTTAACTTTCATGTTCATGAAAGTTGTTTCCGTACTATGGAAAGTTGTGAACCCTTCCTCCGTGTTTGTTTGCACATGTAACAAGAGGCACCTTCTTAAACTTTCCGTGATCCTTTCAGTCTGAAAAAAAAATATTCCCCTTTAGAACTTGTTTATTAAGTACTTTTCCTCCACACACATTTCTTTTAGTTGTAAATTATTTCTGGGCACTTCTTTTTTATCTTTCCATTCTTAGGATTGGCAGATGCGTACTAGTAATGATGATTTGTACATTTTCTGTGCATTGACATTTCTGGTACTTCAGCTTTTTGAATAGGCAGATGGACATTGGTTGAATTTCACCAAGCTATATATTGCAAACAGGTAGGATACAAGTAAAGTAGTCTGAAACGGTGTGCTGAGCTGACTCTTATCTTCAGCAACTCTGTTATCACCCCAGAACAAATATCGATAACGTATGTTTTATGTCAAAGCTTGCTTGTATTTATAGTCCTTAACAATAAACCAACAGGCAGTGCAATCTCTTCACTCTGCTGGGGTTTTATACGACTGAGTCACAGTTAATTCTCAACATCTCATCTGACCTGTTTTGTCTTCTGTTAAAATCCACTAAGAATTAGTTATTCTTCTCTCCTCAAATTCACCAATTAGAGATATGGATCATTTGGATTAAACTGATGCACAGAACAGTTGCCATTTTGATTTGGCATCCAACTGGAAAACCGGTCAGCAATAATTACTTGTAGTTGAGCTAAAACACACAGTGTGTGTGAGAGAGAGAAAAACACCTTTTCTATGCCAACCTGAGAGCTTTCTTTCAAACAGCACAACTATGTCTTGTTTCATTTCAACTATATCATGGTTTTCAACTTTCAACTTTGATTTACCCTTTTAATTTTTATGTGATTCAGCTTTAACTTCTGAAATATGTATGTTATTCTGAGGCAAAACATTGAAAATGTAAAAAAATAAAACTTATACGGAAAGTTAAAAAAAAAATCTTTTTAACAAATGTCAACACTAGAACTCAAAATTCTTTTAGTATTTTCTTTTGTTTTTACCTACCAAACTTATTTGTTAAGTGTAACCTTACTTTGTAAATGGTTGTAAACTTCTTAAACTACTCCACTCCACCAAAACAAAATTGACGACTTGTATTTTAAGTGTGTATTTGTGACAGTACAAAACTCCCCTGCCTGCCTGCATCAAGCATATACAAAGGACAGGGTCTGCCGCAGCCCCTGATAGGCATCTGAAAACCTTGTGCACCGAGCTCACACAAAAGAATGGGCCTTACCCCCTGGGGATATGGCACCCAGAAGTCTGACTTTCATTGAAGCTGCATCCTGTCCGTATTTCCTGAAAATGACCACAGACACACTCGATCGGGGTATAAAGGGGGTCTCGCAGGAGAGGCATTTTGGAGTTTTCTTTTCCCCTGTCTCTCCTTGGAGCAGCAAGCAAGGCAGAGAGAGATCTCTCCCCTTGAGCCTGGACGCTGGCCGAGTGTATTGTTAAGCGAGAGAGTCTCCTATTGAATAGTGGAGAGTATGTCTTTGTGGATAATCATCCCCTGGAATCGAATGATGTTCTATCCCGGTTTTTGGTAAACAGTTCTCTTTGGTATTGCTAAGGGGGAGGTATTCGGATTTTGATTTGGGCTGGTGTGCCGTGTGAAATCTGCCTTTCCTTAGTGTAAGTCTCTTGGTTTGTATAAGTGACTGTGCAGTGAAAATCCCTGAACTGACATCCCTGGACCTGTTAGGGGAAACGAGTGCCTAATAGACTGGTTACAATAAACCCGTGTTTTTAATTTATAACTGCTTTCTGTCTTGCGGGTACTTTTGTGACAGTATTTCAAGAGATTTTTTTAAAAAGCTCTTCTTCATAGGACATTTGTCATGAGACATTCAGTTTTGTAGTCTAAGTGAGCTTGGAAAAGATGGTGGATGTCCTGTATCAAACCTGAGTCCTAGCCCCAAGACTTCTAGAAAGGCAAATAACAAATAACAAATAAGACAAAGATCGTTATCCTGAGAGCTTTGTAGTTCCTGGAGTGTTTAACTGTGGGGGTTCTGTGTTCTTCTTTTTTTTTGGGGGGGGGGGGGGAGCGGAAGTTTGGTTGTTGCTGAAGAACAAACTTGAATTTGAAAGAAAAATAAAAATTTACGCTGCACTACATTCTTTTCCAGTAAGTGTAATTTCCTAATTATTTGTAGGGTCATTCCTAAGAGCTGCCAAGGTGTGACTCATTTTTATTAAGCGCTGTGCCATCCAACACTGTTCATCAATTTCAGCCATTCATTCCTCTCAGCCAGTGTCCCTTGCAAGCAGAACTCAGAGCACTGAATTCAAATGCTTTAGCTCTAGTGAAAATCAAGCTCACATCAAATATGCTGAAAAGTGTGTAGCCTTTACCACAGAGCTAGTTAGGGGACTAGGATGGAGTCCCTCACTGTAGAAGTAAGTGGCCCTATTGAGCCTTGGAGGATAGTTCAACCTACAGATCCATACTGAGTCAACATCCAAAAACTGCTATTAGAGACACCTCTTTTGAGCCTATTGCCATTCAGCGAAACATTTTAAAAAGGAATTTTTTATTCCTGTCCTTAAAAAGCTCTTGTCAAATTTTTTCAAGAATAAAGATCTATGTTAAATGCCTGACCAACTTATTTTCTGCAGTTCTGGCGGTGACCCAGAATATTTTACATCCTAGTCTATTCTTCTGTAATATCTGCAGTCAAAAAAAAATAAATACAGCTAAGCCCCGCTCCAGAAATCACCCCAATTCCTGTCATGGTTAATATTTTCTTTTTCTAAGCCAAACACTTGAGGACTGGATAGAGGGTTTTGTAATTCCAGAGGGTCTTTTGTAATTCCAGATAAAAAGGAGTTTTCTAAATATAAAAATATCTATTATTATTCTTTCTATAAAGGCAATGGAAAAAGAGACAGAGGAACTGAGCAACGGGTGGTTCGAGAATACCAAGACCAATTTGGCACTGTTCATTAAGGCTGTTGAGTTATAAATGATCATGAAATGCACTATTTAGAATTCTAATGACCCCAATAAAGGCAGCACATTTATTTTCAGAGAATTGTTAGGAACAATTTCTTGGTTCTCCTCATAAACAGCAGCAGCCGCATGTAGAAATTAGCTGCTGTGCAAACACAGTTGGGAGGTATACGTGTCTGTGTTAGAGTGAGTGAGCTGTATTGCATGGCAAATAAATATCAGCCAACAAACTACTTTTTTCTCTGCTTCAGAAAATCCTACAGGAAAGGAGGACCCTGGGAACTAGCCTCTGTGCCTGGGAAGATCGCAGAACAGATCCTTCCAGAATCTGTTCTAAGGCACGTGGGGGACAGAGAGGTGATTTAAGACAGCCATCATGGCTTCACCAAGGACAAGTCTTTCCTGACCAACCTAGTGGCCTTCTGCAACAAAGTGACTACATCTGTGGACAGGGGAAGAGCTATGGATATCACCTATCTGGAATTCTGTAAAGCCTATGACACAGTCCCCCACAGCATCCTTCTCTCTAAATTGGAGAGGTGTGGATTTGATGGGTGGTGGACTGTTTTGGTGGATAATGAATTGGTTGGATGATTGCATCCAAATGGCTCGATGTCCAAACGGAGACCGGTGACAAGTGGTGTCCCTCAGGAGTCTGTACTAGGACCAGTGCTGGTTAATATCTTCACCATAACAGACAGTGGAATTGAGTGTACCCTCAGCAAGTTTGCAAATGACACCAAGCTGAGTGGTGCAGTTGACATGTTTGATGGATGTGACGCCAGCCAGAGGGACCTGGACAAGATGAAGTGGGCCCATGTGAATTTCATGAGATTCAACAAGGCCAAGTGCAAGGTCCTCCACCAGGGCAATCTTCAGTATCAATACAGAGTGGGGAATGATGGGACTGAAAGCAACCCAACAGAGAAAGGCTTGAGGGTACTGGTGGATGAAAGACTGGACATGAGCCAACAATGTGTGCTGACCGTATCCCGGGCTGCATCAAAAGAAGTATGGCCAGCAGGTAAAGGGAGGTGATCTTGTGTTGTGGAACACTTGGGGGCAGTGTGGGCGGTCGGAAGATTACGTGCTGTGACAGTAAGGCAGTAACCGCCCACGATGGGCGAGGCCTTTTAAGGAAATATATAGCCCTGAGTAACTGTGCAATAAACCGCCATTTTGTGCATCCTCTATGTTCGAGTCAGTGTATAAATGGTCCTCAAAGGCAGAGGTTGAGTGTCCTGAATCACAGCAAGTTACCACAATCCTGTCGCTCTACTCTGCTCTGGTGAGACCTCACCTGGAGTACTGGGTCCAGCTCTGGAGTCCTCAGCACAAGAAGGGCGTGGAGCTGTTTGAGAGGGTCCAGAGGAGGGTCACAAAAATGATCAGAGGGGTAGGGCACCTCTGCTCTGAGGACAGGCTGAGAGAGTTGGCATTGTTCAGCCTGGAGAAGACTCTGGGGAGATCTTGCTGCCTTCCAGTACTTAGAGGGAGCTTATAAGAAAGACAGGGACGATCTTTTTAGCAGGGCCTGTTGTGACAGGACAAGGGGCGATCATTTTAAACTAAAACAGGGGAGATTTAGACTAGTTGTAAGGAAGAATTTTTTTACAGTGAGAGTGGTGAAACACTGGCCCAGGTTGCCCAGAGAGGAGGTAGATGCCCCATCCCTGGAAACATCCGAGGTCAGGTTGGATGGGGCTCTGGGTGACCTGATCTAGTAGAAGATATGTCTGGTCAATGCAAGGGGGTTGCACTAGATGACCTTTGAAGGTCCCTTCCAACTCAAAGGATTCGATGATTTTTGTATAGATAGGGTGGCACTTGTTGAAACAGTCTTCAGATGAAAAACCCTAAGTCTAAAGGCTTCATTTCAGCAGACATCATCACCCAGGAGGTCTTCAAGAACACCTATTGCTGCTGACGTGGTGGGGAAATTCAAGTGCTTATATTAGAAGAACTGCTCACTGAACACCAAAAAGTAGTGGGTGAATTACATGGCTAAATTATGCAGACTAGAATTCATTTTGAATCACTATCTCTTAATCATTTATAAAGTTAGCTTGGGCTCATTTCCAGTGTCTTCTCTAAATTCTCTCTTTTGTTTAAATTTGGAAACAGTATGTACTTTGCTTCATCACAGATGAGTTCTGGACGACCACACGTTTTCATGACAGCCTTTTCAGCTTCAAGGAGGCTTTCTTTGAGGTGCTGTTGCTTGTACGTGGCATTTCTAGACTCCTTACCCTTAAAGAAAAGACATCTTTCCAGTTTATTGAATCTGTGCTGCATTTGATGAGTTTACAAAACCCCAAAGTTGATAGTTACATGCCTTATTCAATAAAAATGGGTTTTCTAAGATTCCTTGCAAATTTGGACTCCGTGATGCACAAAGTCATGTACCATTGAGACCATTGTTTTTTTGTCAAGGATTTATGAAGTATATTCTAACTTGAAAAAGAAACAGCTTTAACTAGGTTTTAAATGCATGTGTGAATATGTAAAATTATTCTCGGTTTTGCATAGCTGTGAGGCGGTGCTGTGTGGAGGCTTTTTGAAAAAGCTTGTATTGATCATCAGGAGAAATTTTGTAGAGGTAAAGGTTTTCCACTTATTTGATCATCTCCCAAGTGAACAGGGCAGGAAAAATCCAGTCAGAAAGAGAAAATCTTATATCTGAAAGAAAACCTCAAGATGCTATTTTTAAAATTCCACGTTAAATCTGAAAAATGCAAACCACAAATCTTCCCTGAAACCGGTCATGCTAAAATGTGTTCTGTCAGGGCCCACTGAAAAGGTTCATACTAAAAATTATAAAATATTCATTTAGATGTTGACTTCAAATAAAAGACTTGACTAAAATTAGCTTAATGCTTAAATACAAAGGCACTTCAAATTGGAACACTTTTTTCTTCCTTTTATGAGTGTCAAAGTAATTTTTTGCACAACATTGACCCATTTTTGGCTTAAAAATTCATCCAAACTAATTCTCTTCTGCCAAAAATACAGTTTCAATAAAGCTGCATTTTAAAACAAAAAAATCTTCTGAGAAAAAGTTCTTAACCGTGACATGTCATGTCAAGTCACATCACATCATGTCACTTAATAATAAAGCAACTTGGATGAAGACATTTTAGTGACCAAAGCCATGGAAAATGTACTCAAGAGAGGAAAATGATTTATGACTGTCAGAAATATCTAGCCTGAAATACGGGCTAAAGTATCATTTCACCTTATAGGAATGTTGTAAGGATAAAAGTATTGTGGACATATTCGGGTGGCCTTTCGATGTGGAAACAGATGAACAGATCAGCCAAATGAAAGAGTAGTGTTCTGTGGTCTATGAATGGGTTTTCATCTATGGTTATGCCTGTGACTCCCCGTTAGGCACCTAAAGATATGCCAGTTCACACATGTGTATGCAATCTATGGAAGCCACATGTCCACACTGGAACCTCACTTCTAGAGAGCTTTGTTAGGACTTGGGATTTCAAAAGCGGTTGAAAATCACTCCATTAAGTTACTAAGGAAAGTTTCTAACTGGAGAGTTCCCGAGCTTGACTTTTTTCTTCCCTAATTCTTTTTTTAACCTCTTTCTGTTAGCGACACATGGACTGCTCTTTTCTTTTGCAAATACAAACATTCCATTCCGCAGTGCTACCAATTAAGGTATTCCCTGCATGTTTTGGTTTTCCAGTAGCTGAAGATAAATTTTAATTACCTTTGGAAACTGCTGTCATTTTCCTGCCAGAAGGGTCTGAAGCAAACACCATTCTTCCTGCAACCACCAGCCCTTTAGTGGGCAGAGACCCACAGGCATCATGAGTTAGAAAGAATAAAAACTGCCTCCCTTGAAATGGTTTGGTTTTGGAGTGTTTGCTTGGCAGAATCCTTCTCTTCCACGCCCCACTTTTTCAGGGAGGTATTGCAACTGAAAAAGGGTAGCTTGCAACCTTGTGGGTATCTGGAAGATAAGTACTTCCTAAATCTCTCGAAGTGATCACAAGACTATGTTTCAATTTTAAAGCCAGCGCAGTTAGGGAGGGCTGCACTTTAACAAATTCCCTCTGCTAATCCTGCAGTGCAATGCATAATTCCTCTGATTAATAAAAAGCAGCATAAAACCATAGCTTGCTCCCTGCCCAAATCTCTTAACCCTGTATGAAGGTCTACTACAGAGTCAAGGGCTCTTCATGAAACTTTCTTTTCTCCCGGCTGCTATATCTTTTCGCTCATTAAGATCACCCACATCTGCTTTTAATCAAGCCCTCTAGAGTTTCATAGGGAAGTTTGATTGCTGATTAGAGAGTGATGCTTGCCCAGATTTCTCTGCTTAGTTTTCCTTAAAGACTCACTTGGAGGATGAATGTCTTTTTGCGCAGTCTGCTATTGCGAAGGGAATTAGAAAGTATGAGTTTGGGAGTGTTCTTAGTTGTGAAATTTCCAACCAGTCTGGCATGGGTCTGTCACAAAAAGAGGGGGCCAGGAAGATATACAGAGCTGGTTATTAAAATTCCTGGCCTGGAAGGGGGGTTTTTCTAAACCCTTTATATTTTGTCCAGCCCACCAGTGTCCCAAGAAAGACGAGATCCTGGCTCCCAACCTGCCTACCACACTCCTGTTAGGGAGAAGGGGAACCCCCACCGGGTTCTTTACAACTTGGCCAGCCTGCCAGGCGTGCACCGGCAGCGTCACTGAAACCAAGCCCCTCTCGGTAGCCCACAAGATTGGAAGATATTCGCCTAACCTGTTCAGGGACCCTCACTGGCAGCTTCGCAAAGACAAATCCCTTCAGTATTAAATCAACAATAATAATTTATTGTGTAGATTCATGACAAAATACAGGTTCGAATGATACCGGTGATTGGGTATTGACTGCGAAATGGATTTAAAACAACACTAAACACCCACGCAAAACTAAACACTAATGATTATTAATAGCTAGCCTGATGTTAGTATTTAAGTGCGCAAAACAGAGGTCTCTTACCCA
>NW_010424932.1:41446-46634 GCF_000710305.1 Buceros rhinoceros silvestris | reverse complement strand
TATGCTCCATACCCGCCCTTGTGTGTGGGGGGGGGGGGTGCGAGGAGAAGATAGGTTCAGCCCTTTCGACCGATCTCAAGGTTTCAATGGTGGTCTTCTCTTTCCCCCAAAAGTCCCCCCAAAATCTGCCACCTTTTATATTGTTTCTGTGCCTTTGGGTGGAGTTGAGTGACTCTGGTCATTTTATTCCTTTTATTCTGATTGGATTAAAAATCTCTCGCTTCACATTTAAAGGTACAGGTGTTAAAACACAGGGTGCATGCCCAGTGGGGAGTGGTCATACCTTGGAGGCAGGTAGCCTTTGGGATGGAGGTGTGTTTTTGTATTATAATGATATTATAATGAGCAAAGTTCCCCTTAAGGACACGATTCCGCCATTTTTGTTGGCACAACAGTAGCGATCCATCTTTTTTGATAGCAGCCATTGTGGTAGGCTATAGCGGCCCATTGTTACCTGCAGGAACAGGGACAGATTGTGCTCCGCCATTTTTGTTTGCACGACAGTAGCGATCCATCTTTCTTGATAGCAGTTATTGTGGTAAGCTATAGCGGCTCGTTGTGGTAGATTATAGCAGCCCATTGTTACCTGCAGGAGCAGGGACAGACCGTGTTGCCTCCACATCACTCTGGTCCCTGTTCGGTGGCACGGTACACTGCACCTGGCTGCAGCAGGCCTTAGCCATTGTGATCACATTCCATCCGTGGGATCAGCAAACTGCTTCACAGGCATTTCATGGCTTCTTTTTGTGTCAAGGTGAAAGCTAAAAATCTGGGGAACAGTGTTTCCCTCACCTCCCCATATTAGTAATTTTCCCAGAGGGTCAACAAAGATGTACTGTTTCAGAGTCATGTGTATTGGAAGTGGCTGACACCCAGCTTACGGCTCAGAAGAAAGCACTTCGACATCTCGCAGACCAGTAATTATTCCCGCATCTCGGGGGATAGGGGGTTTGCAGCAGGATGCACTGTGTTTCTGCTAGAGGAAGGAAGTAAGCCAGCCTTTGGGAAGATGATTTGTGGGAGGTTTTGCCACAAGAAACAAGCCTCACATATGAGACAGAGCTGGAGGTTCCGAGTTGGGTTGCTTGTAGTTTGCTTCTTGATCTCTGTCTCTCGCTTGTGTGTGCTCAAGTAGATTTTTCCCAATTTTCCTCTAAAGGACATGTGCCATTTTATGGTTGGAGAAACTTGATGTTTCTGGTCCAACAAAGGAATATGAGCTGCTCTATAGCTATCAAGAAAACTGTCGGTGAAGATTTGTTTGACATTATTCATCCAAGAGAGGTCAGCTGCAGCTATATTGAGAAAAACATTTACTAATAATGAAGAAAATGAAAGAGCTGGACAATGGGTTTGTACAGAAGAAAGAAGAAAAATGTCTTCCTGGTTTAAGTTTCTTGCAGGCTGAGTAGTAAAAAGATATATTTATAAACCACAGATTTTCCCCTCCTTTGGAGAATTAATTCCTACCTACCAGGAAATTACTAGCAGGTTCAAGCAGTAGCTGGCAAAGGCAGCTGTGTATGTAACAACTTACTGTGCAGCAGGTGCAATAATGCACAAATCTTAATGGAAAAGCTGAGTAGCTGCCAAAGAAAACAGCCCGAGGGAAGGGGAAATGTGTTGATGTTCAGAACACCTGAATCATGGGCTTGGAGAGCAAAACTTCTTTGAACTCTTTGCTTTCTAGTTTCACGCCAAGAGTTATGAAGGGGGCTAAAGCAGTCCTTAGCCCTACAGGTACTGGCATGTAAAGCATATTTATTCTTCAGTCATGGCTATGTAGCAAAATTCAGATCAGGACTTCCCTTTTTCACCTTGGCCTTTTCTTTCTTCCTTCTTCAGTCTTAGTCACCCAGCTGTGACTGCCTTCTCTTTCTTCTGTGATTTCCTTCTCCTTTGTTGGTAGAGTCTTTTGGTGTTGGGTGTTTGGATTTAGGGACGGGGCAGGGAGGGGTGTTGGTTGTTTGGTTGAGTTTTTTTATTTTTGTCTAGACCATATTTCCACTTCATTACAGTAATTCTCTTCCAATTGCCTTAACAACTTTTGCAGTATTTTTACAAGAGCTGGTCATATGTAGGTGAGATACATACATGTCTGTCAATACAACATCTTAAATTGAAAATGAGGTCAGGAACAAAAGAGTATTTATGAAGAGTCCCTGCTTTTGCTCTTAAATATCCCTTTTTTTTTTTTTTTTTTTTTTTTCTTGAGAATATAAAGCATCTTCAGAAAAACTCAGATCTCTTTCAGGTGTGATGCACTGCTACAGAACCTCCTGGAAACTGTTGTTTTGTTGGTTCCTTAGTCTTCAGGCCAAGTTTTCCTGTCATGCTTCATCCTCTAGAGGGGTCTCACTTGAAAAGAAGACTAAATACTGCGTAGGCAATGTTGTGCCCCAATGTTATGGTGCACACAGATATTGGGAAAATAATGGTTCCAATATCACATTTCACAGGAGTCTCTGGAATACAATATTTGCATCTGGTAAAAACTAATTTTTAGTACTTACTATAACTTCAGGAAAACTTCCTTTTCCTCTCATTTCACTTCTGTACTTTTCTTTAGCTTCACATTTGCTATTTAATTTCTCAGTCTTTCCTTTAAGATTGTCTTTATATTTCTTATCCTTCTTACAAATATAGACAAAGAAGAAACCCTCCATTTGTAGTTAGCAGAAACCTAGTACTCGTGTACACAACAAAGTATGTCCAGGAGGGCCTGACACAAGTCCAGGTTTAATATATGAGCAGGTTTAAAATAATTAGCCAAGATCATGATCTGTTGTCACTGTAACACAACTGAAACTCAGACTTTACTAGCACTTATGCAAGTTCTGGTAAGGAATGAAGTGTTTAACCCATGCTTCATGCTCTGGAGACTGGATGCTAATTTTACTCTTTACTACTGGTGCAAGAAATGACTGAAGATACTGATTTGGGGAAATCCAGAATATGTTGTTTCAGAGAACCTTCATGACTCCAGGAGCCTGAGGATCTCCGAGGCCTTCAGGCATTGCTACAGATCCTTTTCAGCCCACAGAGGGAATTCACCAAACATTCCATGGATGGGTGGGCATATAAGCCTGAAAGGACCGAAAGAAAAATGTTCCGTTTGGCATTTTGGTGTGTCTGAAGGCTCCAAATAATTTCCTGTGTTAGCAGATAGAGCAACTCAGGCCAAAGGACACATGGAAACCTCCCAGTCATGGTAAGAAGTGAGAAGGACATGAAAAGGTTAATAGATGGGCTGACAAACCTGCTGTTGTCATAGTATTAATGATGTGCTGAAAGTACCACACTGCCTTGGGAATAAACGTCTCTGTCAGGAGACATTCACTGGGGTGTACTCTTGGGCAGAGCTACACAGAGGAGGTGCTAAAAGGAACGTAGGTGCCCTTCTTTTCCGCGGTGCCCCTTGGTTCAAAACATGAGCCTCTTCTTGTATAAAATGGTTGTGGGTGAAGTTTGGCTTCAGTTCTGCTTGAAGACACATCTCTGGAGTAAATTGTTTGATCGTCAGACCTGCCATTTTGTCTGAGAACTTGTTAGGCTTATCTTTCTGTATACTTGAATATGACATACTTCAGCTTATACATTCAGCTGCACTCTTGTTGCAGGCTATGGTTTTATTCATAAGGCTTCTTATTGTCATCATCTAGACCAAAGAGCTCTTTATTTTTGACCTTTTTTCATGGATCACTTTGATTTAGCTGGCTTCTATATTGACGTTACAAGCAAATAAACAAAAAAATGAGGTCTTTCCTTCGCAAACAATACACCTCACAATTCCAGAGGGCAGGTGGAGCTGCTGCTATAAATGTCTGTAGTACACAAAAGAGTATTCCTTACCTTTGCCATTATTACTGAAACAATTGCCTTCTATGTTAGAATAGTTAACAAGCCTACTGGAAAGTGTTAGTTTTGATTACAGTGTGACATGACTCACCTATTGTGACAGCAGCTAAACCTAAACGTCCAATTAACCTTGCAAGTCAGTCTGTGGCTCAGCACTATTTACTTTTTTCCTATGCAGAGCCTTTCCACCTGTCTCACCCGTTGTAATGCACTACAGTGGCTTCAGTTTCCTAATAGCTACTCCAGACTAACCTGACTAATGTCAGCAAACCCATTTGTCATCTCTACTAGGGCTGAGGCCTTCTTATCCATTCTTGCTTGAGCAAGGGTTATTGGTGTGTCCATGAACATGAGGATTGTCCTGTTTTCATTGGAGTTCCTACTGATTACAACACACCCTCAGGCTTTAGCTTGACTGCAGTCTTTCTCACTGGCAAAAGACACTACCTGGTTCAGCGGTGATCCGAAGGGTGTCCTGTCTCCACAAAGTGTAGAAGTGGTCTCATAACCAAAATCCTTGGGATTAAGCTTCTGTTTGAACACATCCTAGATCCAGACTTCTGCCAGTATGCAAAATCAAAGATAGATATTTTGACCTTGAAAAACAATCCTGATGATGAGATTTTATGGCAACTATCTGCATCACTTCCATCCCAAGGTGATAATAAATGCTGTCTTGTTAAGTGAGATCTTGACCTCTAAAGTATGTCCTCTGAGCTAACAAAACCCTTCGCAAAGACTCGTGTCTAAAAGGGCACACTTCTGTTCAAGGCAAAGGTTTTTAGAGGGAAAATGACATTTTGGAAGAGAGAGGGTTTTTTCCACCACAATTTATTTAATTAATTGTTACAAACATTGAGAAATGGGTCATATAATAGCCCTGGATAAATCTTTTCCACCTGGAGTCATCAGTAGATCAATATGTCATATACTTCCACATAAAGTCGAAAGAGACAACCAAATTCAACACCTTTCATTCAGTCTCCACATGCTGGACTCAGAAAAGACTGAAAGCAAATGAGAAATCAAGGCTGTCCAACTTCAAACTGATCAGAGGATTTGGCATGTGATGTATCCTGGAGAAAGTTCATGTGCCCCAATGTGTTTTGTACATCTAAGGAAAATATTGGCATGGCACAATGGTTGGAATTTTCATCTTGTGTAGACGGAAGCAAACAATTGTCACAGAAAAAAGCATAATGTTATGATCTATAGTGGTGATTTACCTTTCAACACTGCAAAAGATCGACATTTTTGAAATTTGGGGGAGAAATCTGTAGAATCAACTACATCTTGCTGGGAGAGCAAGCCCATTTCTAGCTGCTTTTAC
>NW_010424932.1:26155-41342 GCF_000710305.1 Buceros rhinoceros silvestris | reverse complement strand
CCTTGATTTGGTCTACAAGTTCAGAAAAGCAAAGCCTATCAACTGCTTACTAAATCACCTCTATCATCCAGTCCATTTTAATTCACACTCAGGCACTGCACACCCAGACTTATACTTTGAAGAATCTGTTCTCATATTCTGAATGACAGAAGATACACCAGAGGTTGCAAAAAAGAAGCAGCCCAGGGAGCTCATTTCTCCTGTGGTTAAAGTATAAGATTCAATCATCAGTTTTAGATTTTTTTTTCATTAACATTCTAAATAGTGTAGCATTGCATACTATAGATTATTTTTCATCTAAACCTCCTAAGAAAAATACGATTTTTTGTTATGATCCTGTGTGAATATGTCTAGACTGCTGTCAACATCACCCTGTTTAAACAGTTTCAGCTATATTTGTTAATGATCTTGATGCCTCACTACTATCTCTCTCAGATTACTATGGTGACCAGATTTCCTTTCACTATCATTGGTAGTTCTGACATTCAAAGTGATTTCTTGAGCTCTCTGCTTTTGGCAGCGTGCCCCAAACCTTGCTCGTATCTTCACTAAAGACACCTGTAACAGACAATGAGATCAGATAACCACAAGTAGCTAGGCCAAAAGTACCCTGCCATAAAACAAGCCTAGATGGTGCCATATATTTCTGAAACATTATTCTCTTGAGTTTTGACATTCTGAAGAGTGCAGGTCTTTACAGTCATGTCAAGCAACAAGACCATTGCTTCAATCTTTTGCATAAACTCTTACTGATATATGAGATTAATACATTAATATTAGTCATGGAAGAAGATATGATAGTTCAGAACCAGACTTTCTTGAACTTCATGGCAAATTCTTCTGTGTTAAGAGTCACAATAACATCAAGCAAAACCTTGCTGAAATCAATATACATTATTCCATCTTTTGCCATGAGGATCATCTCTGTTTCCTACTGTCACACTACGGACTTTCAATACTGCAGAGGCTAGATCATATCAGAGTCTAAGACAGCACCAGTGTAAACACAAGATTGGTCTTATTTATGATGTTTCAAACCCAGAAAACCATTGAATCTCTAAGCCTATGTCTTGGACATAAAAGACCTACACACAGAGCAGAAGAATCATTATTTTCTGTAACTGTTAGTGCTGCTAGCATTCTTTCAATATCCAGATGCTGCCCCATAATTGTTTATCGACTCCCATAATTTAGTCCTCCCAAGGTACATCTGCTCTATCACTACTTGGACTTCTTACATGTTTAGCTTGAAAATTGAATAAACCACTGTGCAGATAAGAGGTGGAAAAGATAAGGAGGGTTATTTTGAAGATGAATTTTTCTAATGACCATTCCTGCCTGTAAGAAATACACGTTTTGTGCTCAAAAAAGGTAACACCACCTCATGATGATGCACAGCCAGTAAATCTGATTAAAACGGATAAAACAAACTAAAAAAATCAAGGTCTTCCCACCCCCCAGGTTTGTGAATCATTCCAAAACTCCTCCTTCCCACTTCCCCATCTACCTGAGGATGAATAATGATCTCACATGCTTATTTATTTGTTTCCCATAATTATTACTGGTGTGTTTTGGCCCCAAAAGCTCTGTTCTTTTCCATGACTTAGGTTTTTTTCAAAAAAATCCAATAAAGGACAAGTGAACAGCGAATGCAAACTTGGTGACAAATCATGAAGCCTGGGAATCACAAGCATGCATTTCCATTACTATCCATCAGTTATTTGACTATAATCAGTAGCAAAGACTGTGCTCCCCTGAGATAGCAGCAAATTACAATTGAGCTGTTGGTTCACAAACATGATACTGAACCTGTTTGTTCATTACTCAGACAGTTCTATCAAGTCCTGCTTGAGGTGATGATAATTTCGGTTGAGTATATTTCTTTTTTCCTAAGGGGTGCATGCCATGTAAAGATGAAGGCTTCAGCTTATTGTACGCATCCTTCTACATTCAGGTCTCAAGAGAAATAGGTAATGGCTATGCCTCTCTTTCTGAAAGTCTGTGGCCATAGGTTCAGCTTGCCAAGCCTAGGGCTGTGTCTCATTCCTTCTGTCACATGACTGCCCCATGAATCACCAGGCCAAGCAACTTGGTGAAATACCATGTGGTCAGGAAAGTCCTGAAGAAGCTATGATCTGAAGACACAGAGCAGAAAAGACTACCATGACACTTTGTCTCAAGCAGAAGCAACAGAAGTCACTGTTTCTCTAGTCAGCGTTGTCTAAATAATAGACAGCTCAGAACCCAATTATGTCAATCTAGAGGTTTGAGGCCAGGACAGTTATTTTCCTTAGACTCAGTTAACAATAACAACCCACTTTCTTAGTTTCTTTCACCTTTCTCTGAAGTGCAGGCTATAGTCTGCTTCTTATGGTGATGAGAGAATTGCAAATTAATAAACTTCCTATTAAGGTGGGAGTCATATACCCTTGCAATGCTCTTCATTTCTCTTTCTTACACTCTGTGATATGAGATACATGGGATGGATATATGTTGCATACAAAATTCTAATTCAAGACCAAATTACACGCTACATATTATAAAACTTACCCATGATGTTCTTTTATAAGATCTATAAAACCTCCATAACACTCCAGGGCCAGATAAAGTCCAGAAGCCCGGCAAGAGTTAGAGACTTGGTCACTAGTTTGGGTGAAGGGGATATGAGTGGGTTTTTTCTCCCAGGTAGGACCCCCTATTCATACAGATAAACTTAGAACTGAATGTACATCTTATCTTACACGTGTGTTTGAGTTCCTTGTGTATATGTGTATGAATGCAGTGTGTATGGAGGAGAGATTACTTCATGCTAAATGACTCCAGAAGTCAATGCCATCTTTGCCCCTGCTGTAGAGTTATTTCTGCCACCTTGTAAGGTCAGTTCAGAACCATAGCTGGGGCAGGTTAGACATGCCAATCACTACGAGAAATATATTGTAGATCTATGGTAAATCTAAGTCTTGTTTTATTTTAAAATGTATATAATTCCCCTGTCTTTGTCAAATACCCTGCACATAACTGGTTTCAATTTCCTGCAGTTTGTCAGTTGCTAAATTCAACAGTGTGGGAGACCCTGCTGGTGCCCTCAGTTCCAAACTAGCTGTAAATGTGAAAGATAGAGCTGTCTTAAAATTTTATTTCAATTTTCATTTATTCAGGTGTAACTCTTGACTGGGTCCTCTGAAACTATATAAGACTCCAGATGAGGGAATGGGAAGAGGAGGGGAGAACAGGCCTAAATTCTGATGTTCAGCTAACAATTCTTGATTAAAATTTTTTGTTGTTACATAGGAGGCATTGCTACTTTAAGACAGAAAATAATAAATTTGACAGCTCTTGCTCACTCTGCAGCTTGCAGGAGGTTGCTTAGCAACCCCAGGATGTGAGAGAGGGGAGGTTGCGGGAGTCAGACAGAGGAAGAGGAGTGAATCTGGTGCTTCTCTGTATACCAAGCAAGCCAAGCTGCTGCTGATGACAGGAATCCACCTGCATTATGTATCTTGCTGCCCATGGGGAACCCATGCTACTATATATGGTCAGCAGCATGAGACCTGCGTGTGATGGAGTATACAGCTCCTTTAAAGATCCTGTAGGACAATTTGTCCTTCTAGCTAAGGTAATTATGTACCTCTAATGGGAAAGTGCTTTGAGTGGTAGAAGCAATGAGATTTAACTCCCAGCTTAAAGGTTTAAAAGACTTACTGCTTAAGAGGAAAAAAAAGAGTTCAGTGAAGGCAGCTGTTTCCCTGAGAATGAGGGAAGAGCTTTGAAGGAGGGGCGTGTTATATTTTCCTTGATGTTAATAGGGTAAAGTGAGCCTGTTTGGAAGGTCTAAGTCCAAAATGCTGTGTAAGGAAGCCAAAAAAACTATTACCTACTACAGAGCTGAATTTATCCCCAAAGGTAGAGGTGGAATGCTGGGGACGCCTTGTGAGGGAGCAGAGCTTGACCAGCTGTCTGGAATCAATCCTTCCTTTGAATTCACTGATCACTCTTCAGAAACCCCTGAACAGTCCACTCCTAAGTTGCCTGTCCCCTCCTGATTAGTGATGCATTAAGATGAATTGCCTTCATTTGCCCCAACCAACCAATCATCCATGGCAAAACCAGCATTTCTCCCAGAGAAAGGAGAAGGTATTGCTCCTTGCAAGCTGAAGTGAATCTGAGGCCCAGCCAAAAGAAGTGTAACATCTGTTTTCTCCATATACTTTGCTACCTGATTTCGTGATCTTCCAGATCTGACACTTAGGTTGACTAGTACTACAGCTTTCTAAGAAAGATTTCTCTCAAAGGTCAGATCTGATACCTTGGGATTCTGCAGTCACTTCCTATCTCTGCTATAGGCTTCTCTGAGATTTTTACTGAGATGTAAGATCAGGAACAAGAAAGCTTGTAAAGCCCTCCTGCACAAGATCTGACTGCCTGCAAGCAGAGTTTTTCTCAAATAAGCAGATGCAGTCCCTGCATTTTATCTTGCATGTCATCAGATGGAACTGGCATTTTCTGTGCTGATGGTGCTCCTGGTAACTGCAGATCCTTCCACAGACACTCCATGAACTGGGGACCAGTGGCTTTCTAAAACACACTGGCATGACTGTGTCCTAAACTGGAGATGTGCTACACTTCTGTGATATTTAACATTTCTCCCTCTCCCCTTATAAAAACAAACTGTTTTTCAGGCTGATTCCTGTTTCCCCCATACTAAATCTTGACTTTCTAGTAGATGCCATAAACACTTGAAATTATTCTCAGGTACTGCAGTGCACGAAGAATGGGTCCTACCATGCTGCTGCTTAAACAACAATGTATCACCTGTTTTAGCTGAGATAAGCTAGATTATAACTTAGATACCTTTCTTCTCAGCATATATCTCTAGTGCTGTTGACAGCAATGCATCACACAAAGGAGATAATGTCTACCCACCTGTAGCAACATGCTTTTGTCCTTGGCCTTTTGGAATCATATATCACACCCTCTGCATGCCAAAGTGTCAGGCAAAGAGAGTGAGTCTTGTGCTCCCAAGGCCTTCCACCCACGGGAGTGGTGGGTACTGGAGGAGCTGATGGACATCTCAGCCAGGACAGAGTCAGGTACTAAACCATATAGTGTCAAAGCATCAATCAGACCATGCATGAAGTGGATGCTCACCAGATTTTAGCAAGGCAGACGCTATTTGCTCAATGCTTCAACAGCATTAAGGAGTTGACAATCAACCACACTACCTTACAGGAGACAGCTAAAGAGAGCAGGATGATGGTCAAAAGGGCCTATAGCTGCTGTCCTCTGCAGGAGAATATCAGAATTGCTTAACTTCTTGGTATAAACATTAACAGGTTCATGTTTAATCACTACATAGTTTTGTTTATTCATGTTCTGGATGGGCCATGCGAAAGCTAATGCATATGGACAATAATTGCAACAATATCAATGAGCTTATGATTAACCCTGATGGACAGCCTGAAGAGAATCATACTAGATTAATCTGTTGCTGTGTTTGGTATAACAACTCTTATCTTGGACAAGTAGGTACCCATCTATCTAGGCTGTCTGGGAACAGCAAAATTGCAACTATCTTCCTGCCAGAGCCCTGGAAAGCCATGATAGCTGCTGCTAGTGACAATGGAAGTACTGAGGTCTCTGGGGTGGCAACTTTTGCTGAGAGACACAGCGGTGACCTACTTCAGCAACAGAAGTTGCATCCCCTGATTGCTTCTACCTTGCCGGCAGGAGCAGCAAATTAATTAATCAATTAAGCATAATTTTCCATTATTCTCTCATTAGGTACCTACCCTAATTCTGTCTCTTGCATTTTATGTCCCTTTTCTGTAGCTGTCTGGGCCCAGCCTCTTAAGTGCATTGGCAGCATAATTTAATGTTGACTCCACTACAGAGAAGCTTTTAACTGGCCCGTCATTTGTGCAGAACTGCATCTTCCGCAGTCTAATTGATCGAAGTTAGAAGTTTATCCTCTGTGGAGCAAAATAGGAAGTCTTAGGGAGATTGTGGTACCTGCCCTAGCCTGTGTGATCAGTAGGATTGTAAAGAGCACAGATGTCCATTCTGCTGTCCTTCTTCATCATTTTCTCCTCCATTGCTGAATCTGTGAAGACTGACAAGAACTCAGCAAGGTCTTTTGTGGTGTCTGTAGCTCAGTTCCACAAAACCAAATTTCTCCAAACCGGGTTCTCTTTTTTTTTTTCCAAATAAACTTTGTTACAAATCATTTAACATCATAGAGATGATCTCTGATGTGTCCTAACTAGTCTATCCTACTAACAGCCAGCTTTGGCTCCTTTAGGAAACGCTGGTGGTCACAGGACTTGCGATGCCTTTCCTGGCTCTGATGGATTTCTCACACTTAAAGGTTTACAAAACTGCCGCAGACGTCACCCTTGCTTTTCAGGTATAGCGGTAAAGCCTACTCGCAACATCCTGCTGCAGAAAACTTGTTTTTCTAAAACTGCCTAAGACCACTCTCAGTGTGCCCATTACCCCAGAGTGTTGGCACTGATCAGCTATTAAAGGAATTCCTGTCCACCTTCTCCAAATCCACCTTTTTTCTACATGTTTTCTCCATGTAGTATTCCCGGCTGGTTCATGTACATGGAAAACCCATTTGTAGTGATGAGATACAATTACTTACACCTGCTCAGCAACACGCTGTGTGTTTGTCTACAGTAAATGACATTTTCCCAAAGACTGAATTTTCAATGAAGAAGGAATCTGATACATATTCCTCTCCTTGCCTTCTTCCCATTCTCTCCCAATTCCACTTATTGTTGCCTTTTATCAGTCACCCAGTAGTTATTTTTTCAATATTAAACCCAGGAGAGTGCTGAGCTGACACGTCACCAGCTTTTGTGTGAGAACAAATAGACCGAGTTTAATGGTGAGTGTGGGTGGCACCCACTATGGCCGTAGGCATGGCACAATTTCAACTTCGCAACTGCACGCCATGTATGCATGTGTCATTCAGCACCAACAGCAAGTAGGAAAATTCATGTCCAAACTGGGCAAACAGGATTACTCTACTGCATGGATAGGGCTTCCTCAGCACTGGAATTTTTTTCTTGAGTGTCACAGCACTAGAAGTTGAAGGGTGTTTAAGCAATATAATACCTAAAGTTGCAGGCAGCAAAGAATTAAAAATCAAATAATAATACACTGAGGTCCGCAGATAAATCAGCTAGAATCAAAGCATACACATCCCATCAAGTGCTTACATAAATTTAATAACCACTACATCTTTCACTGCAAGTCGTCAGTTTCCAGTAAACCCAGTGGCAGCTTCCAGAAAAATGATGCTTATGTAGATCCTTTTAAAATAGTAGCTGAACATCTTGTAGACTTGAATGCATTTTTCCCCACAACAACCACTGTTAAGTCAGGAAGTACTTCTATCCCCATTTACTAGCTGAGGAACTTCACAGACCGATTCCTTCTTTTGCCTAAGTTCATATAAACGTGGATGCTGAGATAGAAACTAAACCTGGCTTTCTCATATCCCAGTCTCCTAACATAACCACTGGATTAGTCAGTGGCTGATTTGAACCTCTTTTCAGCTACCGCTCTTTAAAAAAGGCAAGTCAGTATCTCAGCAGTATGTCTCCATTGAAGTACACACAACAAAATCTACAGCATGTTATGGAATAAATGTCCATACCAACAGCTTCCTTCTCTTTTCCTTTCCCTGCAATCTATTCCCTGCAATCTTCCTAGCCTGAGCTAGGAGAACAGGCATGGTAAAACTGCGGATGTTCAGTCTTAGGCTGAAAATGGACTTATTTGTTTACTTGACTTTGCATTTCCCACTGTATCTGCATCATAACTGACTGTTTCTGGTGTCAGAAACTTTGTGCCCAGATCATCAAAACACAAGAAAGACTGATCCTTTAGGGATTTTCTTTGTAGCCTTTCTACAGTCTGATAGCTTTCCCATGCACCACATCCATACATATTCACATTACAGCTTCTTACTCTTTACTCGTAAAATTCTTTCTAGAAGGAATTTCTTGGTGCAGGGAGGGCATCAAATCCTTTACTGGGGTATGTGTATATTACAGCCAAAATGATCGCTTTAAAAACCATACAAACAAACAAAAGTCCCCAAAGAGCTCTCTTATTAAAAATATCAGAAAGATATCAGGTTTGTCTGGTTTTAATTTACTATAGAAAAACACATACCGCATTTTGTCCCCACTTCCACTGATGCATATGTCTCTATTTCTCTTTAAAGTTTGATCCATCTGTTTTGTATACTATTATACCCGAATCAGCACGTAATCTACTGATTACTGTACTCCAGGAAATGATGACCCAGAGACCTCAAATTAGAGCGAGTGCCAGGAGACGTCTTTTGGAGCAGGCTAAAGGCTATTCCAGCCTTTAATGGAAGGCCACCTTTTTGATAAAGCTGGTAACAATTTCCTTTCAAACACAAGAATTTCAAACAGATTTCCTTTCAAACCTACAGAAATACCAGATTTTTTCAGAGTGCTTAAAGGATCTAATCTTCTAATATAAATCATAATAATTTTAGGACCTTCCATAAGGCCTGTTCCATGAGCCTGGTTGAGTGTGGGGAATTGTTTTTGACTTTGGTGGGAAATAATGAGCCTTTGTTAACCCATCTGAGAAATATACTTATAAATACTTTTTTCTACTTCTTTTTTTTTGGGGGGGTGGGGGGTGTTACTTAGATTGGGCATTTCCCCACAGAGGTGATAGGTATTACAGAGACAAAATACATGCCATAATCATTCAGTACAAGAACCCAGTGACAACTCTGTAATATAATCAGCAATAAGATCTTTAATTATTTTTATTGAGCCTTGCAGCCATAATAGGTTTCTTTTTGTTTTCTGCACTCCCTTCAACAGTTTCAACATTTTCCTTTGGTATTTCTTTTCTATGTAGCATTGAACAACAAATAATTACAAAACTCTTCTCCTGACTGTCAAAAAAAATTAAAACAAATCCTGAGATGCTATATACAGAAACAGAGAAATATAAGGAGCCTACAAATTCATTTTCAAATATTAGGTTCCCTAGGCACAACCCTGACTTGGAAATAGAAGTCAAGTTACTGAGAGGTGTTTGTGAGTGTTGAATTTGTTATCATTTGTGTTTGAATTTGTTTACGTTGCTTTTGGTCTCTTTTGCTTGATGCCTCTGGGAGCTGAACTGGCATACTGTATATTTAAAAGAAATATAATAAAAACAATTTAGCACCTTTCTTCTGCATCTGCATTTGTTATTCCCTACTCTTAGGAGAGAATAAATTGTATATGTATTTCTTCTTTTTAATTTGTTTTGATAT
The DNA here is from genome assembly GCF_000710305.1 of Buceros rhinoceros silvestris. Lineage (NCBI taxonomy): Eukaryota > Metazoa > Chordata > Aves > Bucerotiformes > Bucerotidae > Buceros > Buceros rhinoceros. The sequence continues at coordinate 32,023 of NW_010424932.1, read as the reverse complement.
GCATATATACATACATGTTTGGGGGTTTTTGTGACAGAGTCAGGATTTGCTAAGCTAGGAGCAAAAGCTTTGTCTCTAACAAGAGAAATAATTTTCTCCGAAATAGAATTTACTAAATTAAGTTCTGGATGCTACCATATTCGAAAGACAGCAACTATTGTTTATGTAATTTCTGTTTCCAGCACCATCACATGCTCCAGTCTGTAACATTGTAGGGTTTATGGAAATCAAGGCTGAGAGCTGCTGTAGGGAGAAGGGACTCAATACTGAAAGTAGAAACTCAGAGATTCTGTGTTAAAAATCAAATCTTACCCAATCTGTACTTGTTCCTGATTTGTATCTTTAATAGTTCAAATGTCAGTAAAGGTCCTTTCCTTCTTTCTCATAAGGGCTGAACAATCATACAACACACTGTAATGTTTCATTGGCAGGCCAGAAGTTGCTCTACTTCTAGAATCACAACATGCAAACACCGTCAAAACTAGCTGTAGAGTGGATCCTTAGCACAGACTTTTAAAATGAGCTGAGCAATGTGCAAGAGAAAGGTGGGTCTCCTGGTGGTTTTGTCTTGTGGTTGCATTCTCTGGTATCCAGCAGTGAGCTCCAGGTGAAGCTTTCTCACTCTCACAGCTCCCTCCTACATATATTTTCTGGTTTCTAGTAAAGCACAAAATCATACGGCACCACTTCCTCGGCTAAGGATCCTTTCTGAGCTGTCGAGTTTCATAATACTTGCAGTAATTTCATCTTTGAGACCTCTACCATTTGACCTTTTGTCTCATCTCATTATAGTTGATGAATTAATTAAAAAAAAATTATTACAGAGGGCAGTCACATAGAATGACAACTTATCTCCAAAGAGTGAATGCATAAACCCTGTTGCATTAGACAATGAATACAATACAAAATGAGCCAATACAGAAATTCATTTTGGTTCACTGAAACAAAATTCTTAGATTTATTCTTTTTACTACAAGACCTGAACTCACAATCCTGCTGTTATTACCTGTTGAGCTCCACAGCTAAGAGCATTTTATGGTAAGTAAGGCACTGCATGGAACTGATTTGGAAAAGCAAGCAGACATTTAGTCTATCAGTGTGATGCATTGAATGACTTTGAGTCAGTGTGTTATGACAAATTATATGTGAGTATTTTCACAGTATGTGTATAAACAAAGTTATGGTGGTCCTTTATTTGGGACCTGAAAGGCCAGAACAGTCAGTGCAAGTAGAGAAAGAAAGGGAAAATACTACAGCATAAACTACAGAATAATTTAGGTTGGAAGGGATCTGTGGAGTTCTGTAACCCAGCCCCTTGTTCAAAGTGGAACTAACTGCAAAATCAGATGCAGATGCCCATGGCCTTATCCAGTCCAGTTTCGCAACTTTTCCAAGACAGAAAACCCATTGCAGTCTCTGTGCAGTCTGATAAACTGGGCAAAACTGTCAGATTCTGTGTACCCATTTCCTGATGAATCCCAAGTCTGCTTACCTGAGAGCCAGAGTCTTTGTGTTGTTTTCTTTCATCACTTCCATCAAGATCTGAAACTCCACTGTCACTGTACCTAAGGTTTCCCTGGAGATGACATCCCTGACCTATTCTGTCTTATTCACAAGTAAAAGGGATAATATGTATTAAAATATTTGGCATGACTCCTTCCTTTTGAAAACCCCTGGTTTAGAATCCATGCAGGACACTTACCTTTCTCCTGGTAGGCTAGTCCATCTCTTAAAAACACCTCTCATAGCTGAGTAGGCTTTTTAACTGATACGGGAACTATCAGGTTGTTGTGCTCCAATAGTAGAAGTCTTCTTTATCATGGAAAGAGGCAAGCATGGTGCAAGTTTGTCCAAAATACTGTGAAAAGAACAGTTCAAAATATAGCTCAAAGAGGGAACATCAGTAAATAATAGACCCAACTGCCCCTAACTGACCCATATCCTCTCCTTTGATTGGATAGGGGGCTGGATCAGACACTCCAGGTGCATGGGGCAGTTCACATCACTTGGAACTTTCTTTAAATGAAGTACCAAACATCCTTGTGACTGTTCTTAGGCCTCCACAAACCAACAAGTACTTTTTGTTATATAAAATAACTTAGTTGTGTACAAAATACGGTTTCTGGCTTTTCTAGTAGCTCCTGGCTTGAAGCCAGTGAATCACTGCACCACTGTGTCTCAGGAAATAGGGATATGGGGACTTGCTGTCTCGAACTGGGACAAAAGATGCATCTTATGGCTTAGTAAAATACCCGGTGGACTGGGAAATGCTTTTGCCTGTTTATACTGGTAATGATTCCACACAACACAATTAATGTTTTAGATTTTGCTGTCCCTTGTAATGTCTGCAGCACCATATTGATTGTTTCTATTTCAAACAATAGAAACAGATAGATGAGGCCAACCTGTGTGAGCTCAAAGGAAATCAGCTGTTTACCTACACTGATCTAAACCCATAGTACTGACAGTCAATCTTATTCAAATCAGTCAAAATTACCATACCATGTACAAACCTTTACTCAGCAAGTGTCTATTTTAAAGCCTTTGTACTCCCAGAATAAACAGGTAAATTTTTATTTATATAAACTTGAACTCAAAAGATTGGTCTGGAAGACAGAAATAAATATATTTATATGACAAAGCCAGAGTTTGAAGAAACGAAACCAGCCTACATAAAAGCATATTAATAAGCTAACCCTGTGCATCTGGGTATTCTAGAGTGTGTATTCTTCAAGGAGTGTCTTATGAGCTTTATTGAATTATTGACAGCTATTTCACTGTGTTTTCTGACGAGGGATGATTCTGTTCCTCCATGGCAGAGGTAAATCTAACCGGGGAACTCAGGAGCTGTGAATGAGCTATTACAAAACATTCAGTGGCTTAGCTTTGCTGGTAAATTTATTCTATGATGAAAACTTGTTAAATATACAAAGTCGACAATACCTGTAGAATTTTTAGAACATGCTGTGTCCAGGTGGGTTAGGAATATAGCTTACCAAAACTATAAGAGCGTGTAGTCATCCTGCTTGTTGCATGTTGGTGAACGTCCAGGTTTGAGTTAGCACAGAACTAATTTTGTTCAGTGATTTTACTTTTCAGCTCATTCTCTTCTAACTAACTGCACTGCCTGAAGTTAACGGCACTTTTTTGCAGACAGTGTCTGCTTCTAGAGGTGATATCACTTGATTTTTACTGTTTCTACCAGGGACTGAGATGCAGAAAGGCTCTTGCATATACTTGCTCCTATGGAGACCAAGGTCACTGCTAAATCCTGCGTGCCATGTTGGGGGTGCAGTAAGTTAGAGGCTGCACATGCAGAGAGGAGCAGACTGGACAGGTGACTCTAAACTGACCAACAAGGTCCATCCCATATGAGTCACACTTGGTATAAAGCTGAGGGATCACAAGGGTCAAGCTTTCCTCAATAGCTGGCATCTGAGGAGGACTCTGTCTGTTCTGCCTGTGACTCCAGCCCATGTGTTCCTGAATCCAGTTCTGGAATCCAGCTCCTGCATGTGGTTCCCATCTGCTGCTGAGTCCAGTCTGGGACTTCCCCAGTGCCTGCCCTGCAGCATCAGTGGTGATGGTGACATGATTGTCATTAGGTGCTTTGGGTTCAGTATTGGTTCTCTATATACTTGTACATATATCATTTTATTATTATTATTTTCATTACAGCAGTTTTAATGTTCTTTTCTAATCCATAAATCTCTCTCCCTTATTCTTTTTCTCTTCCCCTTTGGGAAAGGGAGAGAGGGATTATCAGAGAGCACCATTTGTCTAGTGGCTGGCCAGCCCTAACCCGTGACAGTGAATGTGCCTTTTCTGTACCTGGTTATGTCATTCCGGCACTGCATTCCCAGCACAGAGTTTTAGTTCACCCGAGTGATGATGTTGTGATCATAAATGCTTTGTGTTGGAAGGGACCTTTAAAAGTCATCTAGTCCAGCCCTTGTTGGATTTTTGTCTCATGAGAATAGTATATTCAAAACAGACAACTACCTTTCGTGTTACTTCCCTCCACATGATGTGAGGACACTGAGAAAGTAACAGTGGTGAGAAAGAAGGTATAAAATAATTTACTTCTCTGCCTCACTTCTTACAGTCTCACAAGTTACATGCAATCGAGTATGTAATAATGTATAACTTGCCATATGTGAACTTTAAAAAACTTCCAGAAACTATACGTAAATAAATAAAATGAACTAGTGCAGGGAGGGTGTGGTGTGAGAAGCAATGAGAAAGTGAAGGTCTCCTCAAGGCTACTTTCATTGAAAATAAAAATGTTACCTTTGCTGGAAGACAAAATGAAGGCTCAGATTGCCAAATCAAGCACCTTTAAGCAAGAACCAGGATAGCCGGTGTTACTGTGGTGAGCTTATGACAGTCTGCTTCCTGGGGATTTGTAACACCTATTTTATCACCCCTTAGTCACATACTAAAACAGAGATATTCTCCCTTTGTTTAGGACAGCACAGAAGAATGATTATCTGAACATTCTTGTACAAAAATTAAGGAATTTGAAGTGTGGGTTATATCTGCTTTCTCTGTGTTTCAAAAAGCCTTCCAAATGAAGACATCGTTTAATAGATTGAATGATGGGTACGGGGGAAAGCAGCTAGCAGCGTGGTAATCTATCATATCAGCTCTAACAAATTCAAGACAATATCTAGCTGACATTTCAGTGTGATGGATGCATAAGGATTGCTTTCAATCCCGTACCTAATAAAACCTTCCGGACGTTCTAGCGTTTCTGCTTTATAAAAAAGTTAATACAATTGTGAAGAGATTGTGGGAAATAATTTCAGAGATTAATGAGAAATCTTATGGGCAGATAGTCAATGGTAACAGTCTATTTAGTTTGAGAAACATATGATGGAGAGGTACCTTGTTTACAGTAAGTGAACAATTTTGTGAGAATAGCAGATAATAAAAAGCTCTTTGTTCTGGTGGAGAACAACTAATAGCTGAAAACACATTCGGTGAGAATTAAGGTCTACATGTCTTACACTGATGGTGGTAAAATACTGCAATAACTATAAAATAATCAGGAAATTTTCCATTTCTAGATTACTTCAGTAGTGTGATTGCTGCTGCCAAAGACTGGCTTTAACAGCCTGTCACAATTTCTGGTAGCATGGGTGAAATGTGTTAAGACTGTTGTGGTAATACTAGATGAGCTAATGGTCCCTCCTGGCTTTAAAGTCTATCAACCTATTAATTAGCAGCTAATTAGCAGCTGGTAGCAATAATAGGCTATTATCTTGCAGCAAATCAGCCAGTAGAAGAACAAGTAATACACACATTAGCACATTATATGACTGAGTAATGCCATTTATAATTAAGTGACATAGTCCTCTGTGAGGTACAAATGAATAAACAGGTTTAGCCACATAGTAGAATTAGCCTAACCTTAGGAGATCTCTGCCACTCTTGATTTAACCTCAAGATTTAACACAGACATGAAGGGGAAAAGTCATAAATAGTCTTTAAAACTCATAATAATCATAAGAGGATATGTACCATGTAAAATCTACATTTGAGCAAACATTTTAATGTTGCCGTGTTATTTATTTTGTAACCTAAAAAACTTTCACATTAATTGTAACCTAAAAAAATAGGTTAAAGCGTTGAGTTTCCAAGTTTTCTTGGAAACATTACCAAAACCACTTTTTCAGTTTTCTCTGAATTCATTGGGGGAGAACACCACATTGTTCACCCGTGTTTGATAGTGCTTTCTTTCTGTTTGCTTTCCTTAATTAAAGTTACCTTCTGGATACACCCTGTCAATTGCCATCCTGGAAATCTAGGAACAGAGCCAGGAAAAGAAAACTTATCTTTGGTTACTCCCAAAATCGACCTCCTACA
>NW_010424932.1:23351-26062 GCF_000710305.1 Buceros rhinoceros silvestris | reverse complement strand
CTTTCCTTTGTGAAAAGGAAGATAGAAACTCCCCAGAAGTGTCACCCTGAAAACCCGTGCTAGGTTATTCTCTGGACAATAAACCAGATTTATATTATCCCTGCAAGAGGAGCCTTTGTGAATGCCTACATTAACAGTCACTTTCCTCATCTATAAAAAGCAGCACTAATACCTTAGAGTAACTCCGCACTCATTATCAGGCTTTAAGGCACATGTACCCTAGAAGCATCAAACCAAATCCACAGTACTAATGTACATTCAACTAATCTCTAGGTTTTTTTCCTGATTCTGTATTTGTGGTCTAAATATTCATGTCATAAACTCTGGGATTTGTACACACAACAGCTCTGAATTATGTGTGTGGACTAAGCCAGACATATTGATACTGCTTTCTCATCTATTCTATACCCTCACCTTTTCTGCATGAAAAGGGAAAAACACAATGAAGAGATAAGAAACAAAAGTCATTTGTTCTGGGTCCTGGCCCTTTTGCCTTCTTACAGATATTACAGATAATATACCTCAACAATCCTCCCGTTAGTATGGAAGGGAAGAGTAAAAAAAAAAAAAAAAGCCAAACAGAAACAAAACAAAAAAATCCGTTACAGAAGCCACAGAAAGACTTATAAAGGAATTGACTCACAATAGGAAAAGTGCTGAGCAAAAGGAGGGTTGTTTCAGGTCATACAACATCTTTGACCTAGAGCAATAATAAAGTAGTGACAAGTTAGTAAGAAAAACTCTTTGGAGAGAAGTGTTCCTGATCTTCAATATTAGTTACCTGGAAGATGTGGTAGAAGTCTATTGTTTTGTCCCATGTAGATGTAAATACTTCAGACAATAAAAAAGAATCAGCAGAGAGTTAGTCTTCATTGAGTGAATATCCTGCACCATTAATGTGCTTTTCATCAGAATACTTTGTCTCTCCTCTGACTTTAAACTTGCTAGTTCAAGGAAGTTCCATCATCTCTGTGGTCAGAAAAAACAGGTTCAGACATTCTGGTAGTTTCTTGGCTTCTTGCACAGTTTCCTCAAGTCCTTCCAGGTTTGTTAGACAGCAAAGAGAGTAGGTAGTTGTTTTAGTTTTGTGATCTGTCTGTCAGGAGTTTTACTGGATTTGTCTGGTAGACATATCCAAAATGAAGACACTGACTTAATCTTTATTGTCTGTAAAGGAAAAAGAAAAACACCCGCACTGCGCAGTCTTTCATTAATCCACATTCTGCTCAGCTATGGAAGTAAGAGTCTAATTAAAGGCTCTGGGCAGTTCTGTCCGTCTCCATATTAAGGCTCCTACCAAGCCTGAGGTTTTGCATTTTTTTTGTTAGAGCATAAAGGTGAGGTGTGGGAGGGTAGAATGACATGTTTTATTTCTCTTGGGTAATGACAGAATGAAGGAAAAGAAAGTATTTCAAAAACACAGGAGATGGAAGAAATTGAGAGAGAGATGAAAATTAAACATGAAGTGACAAGAAAGAAGCAAAAGCGTTATTATTGCGTGTCTGTTTTTAGCATGTGTACCTACCATCACTGGTGTGCTTTAAGGAAGAGGAAAGCCGGATTCCTGACTTTGGCTGAGGAAAATTGTCTTGAACTATTTTTAATACCAAAAGCGTTCAGTTTGAATTGTGCTGAAAAACAGTGTGAGGGGAATATAAAGACTGAAATTTTGAAAAAAAGCCCACACATTATAGCTTTACAAAATTAATCGCTCCACAGCTTGAAAATATTAGGCTCAAATATCCAGTAGATAGACCGGAGAGATACCAAATTTGTGAACACAATTACTCCAGGGTGAAATGTCAGAGTCTATTGTAGCAAAATAAAAATTCCATTGGTTATGGCAAATAATCACCAGTTGAATCAGAAATATTCTGTCTAATGTCCTACTGTATAAACATCACATTCACTCCATAATTCGAATGTATGATCACTGCCCTTGTTTACATAGCTTGTGTTAGGAAGAACGTGATTTTTTCTTTTTTTTTTTTTTTGCCAAAACATAAAGCACTGCAGGCTTATTAAATCCTAGCTATAAAATTGTTCTTGAGGAATGAAAACAAGCTGCTTTGAAAGGCTGAAATGGCAGTTGGCTTACCCAAAGTGATTTGTAGGGAACAAGGGAACGCACAGAGAATACACAGAGAGCAGCACCTGCTTCTGCAGCTGAGCCAAGGTTGGGTGGATGGGAAGCGTAGATCACACCGTAGCGAGAACTGGGCAGCACCACGCAGACTCTCCTGCTTCCTCAGAAAATTTCAGGACAGATTCAGTGTGTAGCTTTACCTGAGCAATGGCTTTGCTACCTGTTCATGAGTCATTATTTCCCTGAAAGTCTGAACAGCCATTTCTATTTGTGCAAGACTTCGTTCATCTTAGCAAATGCATCATTTTGACTATTTATTGTTACAGCAATGGCTGATGGCTGGGAACTGAGCTCCTGCTTCCTCAGAAAATTTCAGGACAGATTCAGTGTGTAGCTTTACCTGAGCAATGGCTTTGCTACCTGTTCATGAGTCATTATTTCCCTGAAAGTCTGAACAGCCATTTCTATTTGTGCAAGACTTCGTTCATCTTAGCAAATGCATCATTTTGACTATTTATTGTTACAGCAATGGCTGATGGCTGGGAACTGAGGACGCTGCTATTTCAAACCAGGCAACATAAACTTAGACAGTGAGAGAGAAGGTCTGTACTATTTCTGCCCCTTT
>NW_010424932.1:0-23228 GCF_000710305.1 Buceros rhinoceros silvestris | reverse complement strand
CTTTCCCTCGTAGCCAAGACAGTATACACTTTGGGTGGCGTGACAGGGAATGAGCCATTTTCTGGCTTTCAATCATATTATGATTTCATCTGGCTTTGAATTACTCTGTTACTTATAACACAAAAGGTAGGAAAGGAAATAGAGAAGTACCTTTTTCAAGGTCAAACTATAAATCCATGGCAGACTTTGAAACAGCAAGTAGCCTCCAGCCTGATGGTTTGTGCTCACAAAGCAAGACTGTGCAGGACATTTATTTTTTCCTTTCATCATGAGCTTCCTAGAATATTCACTTTCCTACTCATGCAGTGTTGTATATCATAATGAAGAGACCTTCTGTGGTTACTGTCAATTTTGTCAAGCCTCAACAGCTGTCTAAGCACACATGGATTACCATGATTGAGTAAACCCTGTCAGGAGTGTGGTGGATGCTTTGTCTCTGGCATTGAGCTACAAGCTCTTCCTGCCCCCCCCCACCCCCTGCCACTTTGTGTTCTTTCCGTATATTTTGCAGTTAAAAACTTGAAATGTAAAACATGGAAAAGGAGATAATTTATCCAATTATCTTACATTCTAAAGTCTCACCGTTACGTACAAAATAAATAGAAATTGTTAATGTCATTTAATAATCAGTTAGTTTGTTCTTAAGAATATCGTATATTTTATTAGACCATGGAAAGCTATGCACCTTTGACATGAACATTTGCAGTAAAATAAATCATATAGTGCTATACAATAGCTACGTAAAAATATAGATCATGACATCAAAAGGCTTTGGCAAAGCCATGTTTCCTTGTGGTTACTATTGGAGAATGGGAGGTGAGACACCTCCTTTCTCAGTCCCGGTCTGCCATTAATCTGCAGTACTTGCTCTAAGACTCAGTGCTCCTGTTTCTAAGAGAGGATAATAATGCTAGTCGATCAGGAGGCTTAATGAATCTAAAAGTCCTTTGCAGCTTCTTGAATGTGAGAGAACACAGAAATTCAAAGTATTATTACAAAATCCCCTAGTGCCTTCTCCACTGGGGAGATCATCTGAAAAGCCTTTCTTCCCCTTCCAATCTGCTGTAGAGTAAGTGACTGAGCAAGGGCCTTCAAAGGGTGGAGTCAGCAGGTGAAAGAACTAGAGAAGGCCTTCGCAGTCAGTATGAAGAAAGGAAAGTGCTCTACTAGCTCCGCAGCCTTTGCAGCCTCTTCAAAGAGGGGCAGGTGTCATCTCAGGCACACAGACAGGTCTTCCATCTGCCTGACTGGTGCAGTATCAGGAGAGTAGCACAAAATAATGAGCCAGGGCCTTTGGAAGAGGCAAATGAGAAGAATTAGTCATGACTAGAGGCTGGTGGGGAAGGCAGAGGTGTTCTAAAAGGGTTTGTAACAGTTTGCCACAAATTCTTCTTGTTCCCTAATGGGGTATCAGAGAAAACAAAGAGGCAACCGCCTCTCCCAGAATTCATGGACACCCTGCCTTTCAGACAGACTGAGGTTGCCTGGCTCACTGTTTTCTTCCAGTGGGCTGATCACGCTGAATTGGTTGTGCACTTTTTCCTACACAGAACACACCAATACCCTCCTGAGGAAACATTTGCCTTGCAAGACATTTCCCTTTCCCCTCCAGAAACAACGGCAGAAAGGAGTCTTCTACCACATATACAAGCAGCAACTCGTTTCCTGTTGAGTGATGAAGGCAGTCTGGTCACTGCTCTAGGGAATCTCTTCCTTCCAAAGCTTCAAAGTGTATTTTAGACTTCAGAGTTCGTTTGTGCCATATTATACCCTGATCATTTACAGTGATCTGCAGTATGCTCTTTTTTGAGTTATTCAACAGCTTTATTAACAGATTCCTTGGGTCAGATATCACTGAAATATGTGCAAAACTTGACTAATTCACATGAAAGCAATGACAACAAATCATTTTTTTTTGGCAAATTAGCTGCAATTAGAATCAGGGCTTTTTTGTTTGTTCTCCGAAGGATAGTTAAAACATTGTGATCAGAGATAAATATTTATAACGTATCAATTAAGTTTTCCTTCTCCCCCCGATGAAGGCTAATGCTTCGAATGCCACAGGAATCTAACAATTTCCAACAGAGCACAGTATTGTGGAATCTAAAAGTAGATCTTTAGCTGAAACTGCAGGGGACTTTCTAGGCTGACAAAGGACTTGTACTCAAATGTGCCTACGGCCCTGGAAGTACCACAGAATCTCTACTGATCAAGAAGGCAAAGGGACTTTCATTTTGCTCCCCTCACCTCGAGCAGCAGAGTTGTTTCTAATGATAGGCTACGGAACCAAGTTAGGGCTTTCATAAGCCTCTATGGTTCAGATTCAAAAAGGAGTTTAGATTTCACAGTCCTGAGCTAACTCTTACCACTTACTGTGAATTGATCTGTGCTGTCCATCATATAAATAACAGCCTGATTAAACCATTCACGTGTTGGGGTTGTCACACATATAGCAAAAGCCTGTAGGTTTCTTTTGATAATCTGGAAAACAGAAACCAGGGTTCTGTGTGTGCAAATCCTCCTAATGAAAAATATTCCTCATCCCGCTCTCTTCTACACTCAGATGGTGGAAAATTGTCTATGACAAGGTATGTGACTCTGTGGGCAAAAGGGACCAGTGAGTACAGGTCATCTCAACTTGCTTCCTTGTAGCCAAACTGGGGAGATGGGGACTGCAGGGGTAGACTACAAGGTGAGTACAAAACTGGCTGGTCTGTTCAAACAATACAATAGTTTGAAGTCTTAATGATGCCCAGCTAAGAGTGGTGATGTTCCTCAGATGCCATGGGCCAGCACTATTTAACATCTTTCCTTGATGAGCTGCTTGACGAAAGAGAATGCACCTTCAGCAAAGTCATGGTGATATCTCATAAGGCAGGGGAGAAGCGGCTGTTGGCAGCCCAAAGGGTAGAGCTGCTGTTCAGAGACACCTTGGCAAGCTGAAAATGTAGGCCAATGAGAATTGCAAGAAGTTAAAAAGTTCCAAATGCAAAGTCCTGCATCCAGGAGAGAATAACTCCACGCAAAAGTGTAAGCAGGATACTGACAGCACAAGGAACAGTTCTGCTGAAAAGGGCACACAGATTGCAGTGGACAACAATTTGAACACATGCCAGAATAATTTCACCCATCGATAGGGGAAAAGAAAATCCACCATGGCAGTAGCCCTCAACCAACACCCCAAGAGGCTCTGGATTGTACTTCCATGTGGATTTTTGGAACTTAGCTCAACAACACCACACACGAGATTTTTCTAACTTCTAGCCTTGCTTTTCTAACTTTGAGCCCTGCTTTCAGCTGGAGTTTAGAACAGAGAGCCCCCAAAGACCTTTTCCAAGCTGCACTATTCAGTGATTCTAAAAAACAAAACCAAAAAAACATTGCCATCTTTTCCTCCTTTTCATTCTGTTTTTCAGCTCAAATTCAAAGCTTGTAAGGCAAAATGCTACCATTAACAGAGACAACTGTAAGAATTAATTGGGTAGCCAGCACACAAGCTCCTTTTCTAAATCGAAATATGACTAATGCAAGTAACTCCTGACCTGTATGATCGCTGAATGAAGGACATAGAATGGAAAACTATTTAGTCACGTGATAGTATCTTGTTCAAACCAGCATGGAAATTTTTTTCTTATGTAGAGAATATTTAAAGTTATGTGTAAATATACACGGGTTCCTGATGAGCTTTACACTTACTACTTCATTAAAGTTCCACTGGAACAAGGCATGAAATTTGGAAATAATGTTGCTTTTCTTTCATTTAAGCAACACGGAATTTGAACGTAACTCATATTCTACTCAAAGTAGCTCCATTGTTTCAGCGTGATTGTACTGGTATGAAAACCTTTCCATCTCAGAAAAACAAATAGCTTGACAGCATGGGCTTACCACGAAATACATTTTTTTACATCTTTAAAGGCAGGCATCTGTCGTAAAGCCATTGTAAAGTGAAGAACCTCTGTAGGCTGATCCATCCTATCCTGAAATAAATGTCTAAGTTGAGAGGAACCTACTCCCACTGACTGAAAAGGGAACCTTGACAGTTAGCCCACATTTTACACTTAAGATTTAGGTAGCTGTGCAGAAATGTTACAAAGATAAATTTCATTGTAATAGTAGTGAAGTAGTTGATGAAAAAGTGAGTAAACCTACCAACCTGCTGTTCCCAAACCATCAGTGAGAAGCTCTGTCTCCTCTATATATTGCTAAAATTAAACACGGGGGGTGCTGCATTCTTCTGCATTTACCCTTGATTACACCATTGATTTGATGTCAGCTGCCAGTGAATCTTAATTATGAACTCAAGTATTTATCACCAGAAGTGAGTGAAATGAGTTCACTAGCTTTTTTCCAAATCTGGTTTGTAACATACAGGTTGTCCTCATTGTAATTTACATTATTTGTATTATTGGCAGATCTCCCAACAATACCATATGAGGCTGAAAATTGCAAGTCAAGCATATGTTTGTTTTAATATTACTTAGACAATTATTCATTGCAAGGATGGATTTGCTTTCTCAGTTTAGATATGGCTGTGGTTTAAAGGCCTGTTAAAAAATTATCTATTCTGAATTCAACTTCTAAATTTACTACTAGGCAGAAGTTCAGAGCCAGAAGCTAGGGAGTTGATTCAGGAACATAAGCCAAAAGTGGATGCCCCTATATTGAGTCTGACAAACGTATTGATGCTTGTTAACACCATATAAATCTTAGTTAATAGGTTTTCTAATTCTTGTTGGGAGTTTTTTTTGTTTATTTTTTTAATTCTCTATTGTAATCTGAAGCCACCACTACTAAGGAGATAGCAAAGAAAAGTAAATCTAGGAGTTGAGAAATTATCATAACAAAACTGTTCAAACTTTACATGGCCTCAGCATTCAAGATGGGTTTGGATTGACAGATTTTCATTTGGAGTCAAAATTTGTGTTCCCAGTTCAAGACAAGCATCTTCTAGTAAAATTCTAACAAGTCCATTAATCTTTGTTACAGCAGCGGAGGAAAGTCCATTTGTTTTCCGCTGCTCCAAGTTTTAAGGACCTAATTATTTCTTACGATTCAAGATCTGAAGAACATATTCTGAGATATGTGGGAGGACTAAGGGATTCTGTGCATGTGTCACCTTCTCCCACGTTATGCCTAACTGTGGCTTCCACCTGTCTTAGGACCTCTAAAATAACTAGTAAAAGTTGTGTCTCGCATCCAGGGTTTGATTTGTGAAGCTTCTTGAAGCTGTGCACTGACAAATATTTGAAGATTATAATTAACTAAATCAGGGATCTTAACATACCTTTTTGTTTCCCTTTTATTCCCCCCTGCACCCTCCCTTCTGTGCGAACAAAATATTACTTAATCGGGAACCAGTTTGCCTTGGTTTTCTTTTTATAATGTATCAGCAGTACTGAACAAAGCAGAGGTAACAGATGAGTGTACTAACTGGAGATGTCAGGGCATTGGGGATTTCATTAATGACTGAGAAATGGACTGAGAAACATCAAACACTCCCTCTTGCCTCATCATTGTGATCCTTATCTGTGAAAAATGAAAACCTGGTTAAGCTCTTTTGTATTTTAGTAAAGCTTAGAAGTTAGTACCAAAGGAGGCATCTTGTGAGATCAAGTAACATGGAGACTGAGTTTATTTTGTCAAACAAAATATTAGAATAGAGCCAAAAAATTATCTCTGAGAGTACTTTATTCTAAGACTAAATTTAATTCAGCCAAAATTAACCAAAATCTCTCTAGAGAAGAAATTGGCAGATAAGCTATCTACACTAGAATATATCTTTAATGCTTTATAAACCTTTCACAGGTCTCTTGGCCACTCACATGATGGAGGAATAGAAAGAGCAATACAGGATTTCATATAGCTTTGCTGAAGCCATCAACTTGTAGGCAGGACTCCTGGGCTGGTTCATGAGCTCTACTGCTGTCTCTCAGGAAAACATCGTTCTGTTCCTAAACCACCACTCTTCCCTTTCTAATAATAAAACATTTATTCCTCACTCTTTTACAAAATATTCTGATATTTGAAAAGAAAAAGCATTGCACAGGCTGGATTCTGCAAACCTTCATTATATAAATCAGATTCTATACAATGTGTGCTTTATTGGAAAAAAATCTGATTCCCTGAAACTTATTACTTTTGTTGAAATACATCATCTGGAAAGAAGTTGTCTCAAGACAGATGGAATTTCAGACAAGTGAGCACAAAAGAAATTTCATTCACCATTTTTCATTGCCAGAGCTACTCCCCTTCATCTGAATAACGGATTTCAGGAGACCGGACGAGACAATCAGGTGGCTGAGAAGATCAGGTGGGTATGGAGAATAAAGATCTCCTTCGAATACGGACTGAAAGGGATTAGATCTTGCCTACCCCATTGGCATCTGTGCTCTGAGAGTGTTCCCAGCCTTGGGCAGGAAATGAGCTCTCACCAACCTTTCTTTCAGCTGCACGGTGAAAGGTGTGGCTGAGTGGATTTCTGGGCTGAGTGCTCTCTGAAGGATCAGCTCCTTATCACGTCAGTTACTGTTGCTGTTCTTATTAACAGGATGTGTATTTCTACTCTGTCACATCTAGAATGTTCTAAGAAGAAAAAATACCTATTTCTAGTCAGAAGAAGTACTGAATGGATGCCTGTAAAGATAGAGATTTATTGTGCAAAGTTGCCCAATAAAGTTATTGGAGAGTTTAGTTCAGACAACCCTTGATAGCGTTTCACTATTGTTGACATTTCTGTGGCACCGATATAAGCCAATATGATTAATTCACTACAAAATTCATTGGAAAATAAGGGTTTTTAAATAAAGATCTGTCTTAAGTTCAGAGGAAGTTTAGTAATCAGAATTCAATTTTCAAATGTTCTGATCATCTCTAGTTGAAATTACTTGTTGGGTGCTCTTTTAACTCAGCGGGATGTTGCAAACAACTCAGTTGCAATGACCCAACCAGCAGATAAACTTGCTTTCAACTATAGGATAAAATTAGATCTGTTCTCAGAAAGTGACCATTCAAAGAACCCTGGTCCCAGCTAAGAGCAGTATTGTTCACTTCTGCAGTATCAGTCTTCTCTCCAGAGGACTATTAAATCTTTACCTCTGTCACACTTTCCTTTATGAACTAATGTAACAGATTTTGTCCCATAACTTTGCAGATGTTACCCTCACAGCATTTCCTTTTTCCAATGCCATGAAATAATAAACATTTTAAAAAGGAAATGCTTTTTGACTGAAAAAGTTCTCTGGGGAGAAGCGTTAATTTCTAACTTGAGATTTTCAGTGAAGAGAAGGAAATTGTAATAATACATTTTTTTCTTCCAAAAATTAAAGAAAAAACACCTATCCTTTAAAAATTCACATTTAAAAAATATAATTATTTCAAAACTATCTGTTTGCTGACTGGTTTAATGAGAAAAACAGTATTTTTCTGTTGAGGTTTGTTACAGAATAATTAAACCATATTGTTAAAATTATTTAAAAGTTCCCCAAACCTAAACTGGTACAGTGAAATCCTATCACCAGTGAATAATATTGTTGCTTATAGTGAAATTTTTTCCTCTTTTTTTTTTCTTACTTACAGTTCCAACTTTTACAGTTAGTTAATAATGACTGTGTTAAGCTTTATTGGAAAGATTAATAGTTACTTTGATGAGTCTTCCTCTATGAATATACTTTTTCTCCTAATAAAAACTGAAATGTGTAAAATATCCAACTGATATAAAGAGAGAAGAAAGAAAGGCCACACATCATTGAACAGTTTATCACCATGCAAAATATCACAAAATAGCCCGTAATTATGGAAACTCAAACAGAAGTGAGCACATAAAGCTAACTTTAGTCTTTCAACATGCAGTCAGGGGAAGAAGAAGAAAACTAAACCCAAACCACATGAGCTTTCTTGATTCTTGTAATTCAACAAAGCTAAAATTTGTAAAGTGTGTGATTAAAACTTTTTGGGAGTCTGAACGAAGCTATAATTTTTTTTTTCATACTGAATAAAAATGTGTAATAAAAACTATAAACATAAGAAAGCTCTAGTTTAGATACACTAGTGGGCTTGATACATCTTTCTTTATTAACAATCCAGGCTTCTTTTCGTAGTCGAATAATGCATTATGGTTTCAGATTAAAATAATGATGCCAAGGAAAGACATCACTGTAAGCCACAAAATCTACAATTTCTGACACAGATGAGGGAATCCTTTTGACTTGCAGCCCTCTACACCAGCTATTTTCAGGGTTAATGGCTATGGTCACCACCTTTGCAGTATGCAGATGCAGTCAAGCCCAATATGGGATTTTGATACAAAACTGCAGACCTCCCCAATGCAGGATTTACCTGTGTAGTATCAAGTGTTAAAGCACTGAGTTTTCTTCATCTTTGTCTTTTATGATGCATATATAAACCATGGAAAAGGCGAGAAAGCTCGCTATTCTTCCCTCCAGAAATAACTTCACCTTAACTGTGAACTTTTATTGTTGTCCTGTCAAAAGCGGCTTTCTTCAAAGAAGGTGTTCCCAGCCATCTGTTCACAAGGGATGTTGTCAGCTGGCAAAGCTGGTTGGTTTTTGTTGCTTTAACTCAGTTTCAAAAACGCCAGACTTTCTGAATCTGGCAGCAGATGCAGAGTGACAAATCTGTGTCTGTCAGCTCAGTGTTCCCTGATGAGATTCCTGCGAGCATGCTGATTATACATATGCAACTAATTAGGACCATGGTTAGGATAAGTTAATGGATTGATTTGCCTGCAGATCCAGTTAAGTGGCAACCTCATGCACACACGGAGTAGCAGACACTGCCCCCTGATTTCCCGTGTCTGAGTCTTACCAGACAACCTGGTGAGGCCAGGCTTCCCGTTTCCTCAGTAACAGATTGCTTCCCAGAAGCTGTGAAAGGGGAAAGATACTTCAACATGGCATGGGGTGAGGTAGGGGAGGGGGGTGGCAGCTAGCATTCACATTTTTTTGACAGGAAGGGGTGGCTGTTTCTGAGTGTAAAGCCCATTTTGCTGCTTTGTTTCCTTTTCATGAAGCGCTAAAGGCCTCTGGCACTGTTTCAATGGCCCGTCTGGTTGAACATAAGCAACAAACTGTTGGCAGAGTGTAGAAGCCAACTCTTCATTTGTTAAGCACCTTGTCTGTGTTCTGCCAACCATCCCTATCACACAGTCCTGATTACCACAGCCTTATGATAGGCAAAGTCCCTGCACCAGGCTATGTCCAGAGAGGCTTGGTCAAGTCCAAGTGTAGCAACAACCTTTTTCTGAAGCAGCAAGGTTAGGATGGAGGAAACATGATCTGCAAGGACAATGTGTCTAGTGCTCCTGGCATTTGCTGTTAAAGTTCAAAGCTGTACTCCCAAACCGGGAGAAATATTCCCTGTGTAGGACAGGAGTGCGTATGAAAAGCACTTCTGTGTTGCTTCTGTGTACTTCTCCCAGGGCCAAAATGCAGCTACCCTGACTGAGATTCAACAGTCTGCAAGTGCAACCCTCACACATGGGGACTTGTACGGATTCCCCTTTGGGGGACCTACATTGATGCTTCAGGGACAAAATTTCTCCCACACTCCAGGAAATGTAGGTCAGGTCAGCCATATGCAAAGGGAATCTGTTTCTTTCCATTGACCAGGTTCTAGGGGGACCTTCATGGGTAACTGCAGCTACAGACCTCCAGACTTCCCTCTTGGCTCTGTGCCACAGAACTGAAGACCCACAGAGGAGGGTTCACCATGCGAATCAATTCAGGGAAATAATTTTACTGGACTCCAGCTGCCTGGCAGGGAGATCCCTGGGTGTTCTCAATAAATTTATCACGAAGCACAGAATGGTGCAGAGAATGGCCAGGAGTGGAAAATTCAAATATATCTTCCACATACATTCAACCTTCCTCTCAACATGCAGTTCTAGTAGGGAACTGAGGAATGGAATGTATTTTTCTGTGTGTTGTACAAAACGTACACACACACACACACACAGAGCTGCATGTGCATGCATACAGGGGTCATATCCTCCTAGCTTGGTTTTCCATTCTCACCAATAACTTTCTAATGCGCTGACCAAGTCCGTTCAAATTTCACAGAAGTAAGGTGATGTTGCTGTCAATTCACAAGTGACCAAGAAACTTTGTAGAAAATTCTCTCTCAGGTCTGTTTATTTAATAAGTCAGTAAGTCAAGTGGTAGAAATTCATGGTGACCCAGACTTTGTTCTGCTCATCATGAAAGTATTTGTTTCTGATGATCTGGCATTGCTCACTGTTAGAGAGCAGATTCAATGACAAGAGAGCCGATGGCTTTGTTTACTTTGGTATCCAGTATGTGTTTTTCAAGCATTACCTCATGCAATCTCAGCTTCTGGTTCCTTGTACTTTGAGTGGAGAAGTGTATGTGAATGATCCATAGTGCTGTGATTTCATGAATCGTGTTTGGTGTCTAACAAGCAAACTCTTTCTGCAAATGAATGGAACCATTATCAAGCCACAGAACTGCCGTAGAACTGCATCTGCCTTTTTGCACTAGATGTTGGCAATTTCCAGCCAATGCTTCATCTGAGCTGTGTGTGGGCAAAGCCCAACAAGGAGCAGTATTCTGGGTCCTTTGAAGCTGAGTGCTGCTGAGTGAAGAATTTCTAATGCTCAGGTATGAGAATAAAAGCACAATCTCAGAAGATGTGCTGTACTTTAAAGGCTTCACTAAATTGCTGAAAGAATAAACTTACTGTTTCCATCTTTACTGTAGAACAGTGCTTATGTATGTGTTTAGTGGGCACATTGTCCTGCACTGTCCTACATGATCTATTTATTGAGGATGGAGTGGTACATGTGCTAAAAATCATGTCAATGTTTAAGTATTGCACTGTAATGTCATATATTAGCAATGTATTTTAAAGAATTTAAAGCACTACAGTGTGATTAGTAGCCCCATTTGCAAAATGATTTAGGAAAATACCTTCATCAAAGAATTTCTTAACTACAGGCCTGAGATACATCCTTAACTGCTTTATTCAACCAGGTCTTCTGCAGAAATACTTGCCTATCTCAAAATGTATTAGATGCAACACAGAGTTAATTGAATTATTTGCAGGCTACACATTAAATTTGTGCTAAAGGACATTGCTGAATCAGTGATTTAATGGGCAAAGAGTAAAACAAAGGAATCATGTGTGTGGCTTGAGCCAGGAAGCAGAAGGCAAGAATCCAGAGCTTTTTTCACAGCTCTGCCTGTGGGAAAATGAAATTAGTCTTTATACTTGTAATAGATTTTAAGCTTTCGTTATATACTATTGTACCTCAGGCATCCCAGATATAATTAGAAATGAAGCGTCAGCCTCATGCTCATTGTACTTAGCAGTTGTGAGATTTAGTTAATTAGTGCGTTTCATGTGCTCTGGGGTCCTTGGACAATGAAGGTCATGTATCTACTTAGATAGATGTTTAGAAAATGTAGGCCATTATTATTCAAATGTATGTGAAGTTTTATTAGTGAGTTATAGAGATAGGAGAACTGAGGCTGTGGTAACCACTCCAGCTGTTAGAGTGGCCACCAGTTCTTAGAGGAGATGGACTCAACCTTTCCACTATCAAGATTTAAATAAATATTTTTTTTTAAAAGAGGGAAAACAATTACACTGTTAAAAGTTCCGTTTTAAAGTTAGGACAAGGCGTGCTGAAGACAGTAGAGGAAAGACAGCAAGGTCACTTGCAACAGGTCCCGGGCATAGATTCTCTGACACCTTGAGAGCACAGCCAAAGCTCTTCCTACCATTTGGGATATGCATAAGGTTTATCTTTTCCATCATCTCCCTAGGTTCTAAAACATGCAGGGCAACATTCTCACCTTTACCACAGTGGGATACTACAGAAGAATCTCTCTCTCATATTTATATGGCCACTAATCTTGAAATTTCTTCTTGAAAATTTCAGTCAAATGTGGTTAATTAATAATGTGTTAATAACCAACATATTCAGTAACGTCAGTGAGGGGGGACATGGGAAAAACAGGCAGACAGATACACTAGAGAGACCTCCTTTCCCTCAAACAAAGCAGTGAAAGAAATCTATTAACCTTTTTCTTCTTTATCCATCAGTGTTTCAGATCTCTTTGTCCTTTGAGTGACTATTTAGCTTTCCAAAAAAAAAATGTCATATGCACTTAGTTTAGTTTCAGAATTCAGATTTTATGTTAAAACCAACAACAAAAACGTCCAAAAAGCTAGGGAGGGAGTGGTAGGGCATTAGAAACATTCTTAACATTTGCTTTCCCAGCGAGTGAGCAACTCTGGTTGCAAAGTCAAGTAGTGGGAAAGCTCAGCAGAAGAAATGTAATTAGTCAGCATCATTTTCTCCTCCAGGACTAATATTTATAATGATAACCAAAGCTGTACAGGAGTTCATGTGGATCCGACCTTAATTTTGGTGAAAAAGGCAAGGATTGCAAGATGCGAAACAGACAAAAGAATCCAACACGGATAGGCAGGCAGCAACAAATTTAATTCTTTGAATTTTTTCTAACTTTTGCTGTGTTGAGCCTAGGCCCAAAAATGACTTATGCATATTAGTAGTCTACTTAAGCTCATCAATTTCTAGATTTCAGGATTGGAATGGGCCATTATTATCATCCAGTGTGACCTGGAGAACACAAGCCAGAGAAGTGCAGCCGATAATTTCTGCAGTTCAGTAAGCTGCTTATTGACTTGATCCTTCAAAATGCTGAACTTTCAGTTGAGCCAAATGTTTGAAAGTGATCCACTTTTAAGAGAGAGACAAGATGACTATCCACAGCTTAAAAACCTGCAAACATGTCTTACTTTAATGAGTCCATATTAGTTTTCTAACAAAGGACTTAATCCTTCATGGCAGTAAGAAGGTGATTTAGGCTCCCAGTGCCAGACTCATAAACAAAATAGCTGAGAGTGTACACACTCAGCTTACACAGAGATAACCACTTACAGGGCTGCTCAGAACATAAATTCAAAATCCGTCATTCCTCAAATGTTATTTAGTTGGAATCAAACCAGGTTTTGAAAATGAGCTGATCAATGTCACATGTCAACAGAAATATTCCTATGACCTGGGGAAGACAGCTTGGATGATTCCAAGGACATTGAAGTTCACCCAAACACCAACCTTCTTATTTTGTCATTAATTATTTTAATTTAATTCTAATGTATAAATAAGACAATGGTGACATCTCTCAATGCATTCTTGAAGGTAATCACCAGACTCCTGTGAAAGTAGATTGTTGTTTTCTTTCTTCTCTGCCTTTTAAAATGGGTCATTATACTCACTTCTCACTGGTACTGTGGCTCTTGGTTTCTTTTACAAAAACAAGAAAGGAAAAAAAATGCTTGTCATTCTTTAATCCCTGAGTTCAACAGACAATCTGGGATTCCAGTCTGAAATGTCAAACTGCTTACGTCCACCTGCAGAACAAAGTTGAATTTTCAAATCTTTTATTTATCTATTTGGCTGGGTTAAATCTTATCCTAGTACCTGTCATATCCCTTGTTAAAGCCCTTTGGTGAAAGGACTTTGAAGCACAATTCATAAATCTCATTCTTAAATGGCATTCCTTTGAGGTAAAAAGAAAAGACAAACAAAGCTCTTTATTTTTCACTGCTCATTAGATTTTCATATCTTGAATGAGCATGGGCCTTTAAAAGGAACAAAAAGAAAGCAGCAACTTCAGTTGCCTGCAATGTCTCAAGCACCGTCCCTATGTGTGCATTCAGTTCCCATCCTAACACACCACACTCCTGTGTTCAGTGAAAAACATACGGGTAATCTCTATGAATCAGTTGTGAATTTTGCCCATCAGAAGTGTCATGGTGTTGATATGTAACAGCCTGAATTCACTTTCTTCAAATGTTGTTCTCCAAAGGCCAGCAGCCTCTTCCAGAATGTCCCTGTATAACTTGTATGGGCTCCTGTATGACTGAGCATCTCAAATTGGCTTATAAAATGGAGCATATCTGATCTCTCTTTGGACTGCAAAGGAAAGTCAAAGCCACACTCAAGACATAAATGCTTCAGAGAACTGAAGCTAGTGAGTTTATTCCTGCTTCCGTTGAAAAACCTCACAATTGTCTTCAGTTTCAGTTGAAGAAAAACAACAGCAAAAAATAACAAAAACCCCACAATGAAGTGTTTTCCTTTTTCTCTGCAATTTTTAAGCGGATGTTCACTTGATGTGAAACTTAAACCCAGTTTACATTTCTGAATATGAAATATCTCCTATGACAAAATTTGAAGAAATAAAAACTTATTGCAACACTCCTATTTTAAATAATTTGAAGTTTCATTCTACAAAGGTAAAAACATTCGAGGTAATCTTCATACTGTAGTCACAAATTAATTTTACTAGAGGATGTAAATATTATTTAATTCTTTTAAAAAATGCATTAACATTTATTTTCAAAATTTCAGTTCAAAACTTAAAGAAATGTTGAGAAAAAATAATTCATGCAAAATACCTAAGTTTCAGTTTTTCATTTTGAAGAGAATAGCAGAAATTGCTGAAGAAAATAAACATGATTTTCAGACCAGACATTTTATGTTTTACATAGCAGTGCTCAGATTTCAGGGACCAGCATAAAAATTGATTGTTATTATGCCAGCATTTGTGCATTTAGCATCACCTCTGTATTTAGCCTCATAACCAGTCAGAGACAGGCTTACTTACACAACGGTTTAGGAGCATGGCTACATTAACAGCAGAGGTGAGTTAACACCGCCATAGCGTAACAAGTTATGGCTTGTCAGTGAGTGTCAATAGCTGCGCGTAGCTCTTTGCAACTGGGGTGAAAGGACTGCTTAAGCAGATGGAAACCTGTCAGTTCCTTTTTACTGAACTGCTTTCTCAGATCATTGATCCTTCAAGGCTTTTTTTTTTTTTAATCCAACCAATTCAATAAAATCACAGGGTGAGTCAGATTATTTGTGGACTCTTATTGTAAAAGTCAATTGTTCCTGAAAAGATGGTCTCCTGGTCAGGAGCCCATCATCTCCTGATACCCCGCTTAGCTCGAATGCCAAAAATGGACAGGAAAAAGTAAAAAGTCCAATCCTTGAGACTCCAGACCAGTGAAAGTTTAATATTGTGAGTTTTATAATACATTTATTTTCCTTGTCACTATAATGGTTAGCGGGCTTGTATAACTGCAAGGAAAAAAAATTCCAGAAAAGATCCCTCAGTTGTCTTCTGTTTTCAGAGGTGGTTCAGCTCTCCTCAGTCAGAGCAGGCTCTGTATTTACTGGTGCACAGCTGAGCCAAGGAAGGCAAAGATGGAGATGGCAAGAAGCTGGAGAGAACCAACCGGTAGTATAAAGTAACCTTCTCCACATGACCGCATTGCAGAGGGAAAACTCATCCAGATAGTTTTAAAGCAAAATTGACAGCAAATCCAAGGACCACCTGAACGTTCCCTGAGTACCCATGTGAATGCTGAGGCAATTGCTGAGCTCTGTTCTTTTACAGCTATGCTGCTAACACTACTCTCAGCTAGATAGGTTAAAAATATCTGAAATACTTCTGTCTCAAACAGCAAGAACAACAGGTTGTTTGCACCATAGCTGTACCCAGCTGTTTCTCTGTCACTTCACCCTCCGTCCTCACTGAATATTTTCCCACTCTATTTCCAGTAACCGTTCCCTTCCATCCCAGACCACTTCATTACTTTGAAGCCTAAGCTAGGCTATCAACTGGCATATGGCAAGCAAAAATCCTGTCTTGGCTCAGAGTTCATTTGAAATAAAGGCCTTGTCCCTTTTCTATGTCTCAGTCTCCATGTTCTGGTAAGGATCATGTTTGGAAAGGTGGGGATGCATCTCAGAGAGATCCAAAGAGACAGGGAAGAACGGGAATCAGTGACACTCCTCTCTGTTCATCTTTTTTACTTGAAAGAATGCGTTCCTTCACCTGGCATCCGAACATAGGAGCAATAATGTCAAGGTCCCCTTCAAGAAAGGCACATAGCAGCAGGGTATTCTGTGAGGTACCAAAGAAGTCGGCTTCCTATGTTAGGAGTAATAGTGGCAGAGCCAATTCCCAACCACGGATTATCTGGATGAGTTCATTCTGCTGCATCCTTCTTACTACAGCGGAAATAACAGCAGTGCTGCTCTGATGGGTTCCTGTAGTTAATTTCTTGATGAGACAGAGAAGGCAGCTCTTGTGTCAGGCTTTCTGTAGAGCATGCAAGACCTCTGCATATTTCATATCTATGGATTGTACTTCAAGATTTTACTTGCTTTCATAAAGAAGTGCTGTGTATTTTGTCAGCAAGTCTTATAGCATTTTACTGAAAAAAGAACATCAGCACTATGAATGTAGAAAGTGCGTTATAAGACATGTCCCACATTACTGGACAGGCAATCAGAAGAGAAAATGCAGAAATACTGCTCAGCCAAGTGCCTGTCCTGTGCAGAAGCCTGACCAATCTGGGATTTTGTCTTGTAATCAATCCTCTGACTCCAGGAAATAAATCGTGAAGATGTATGGAGCTTTATGTGGCTCTATAGAGATTTGCTAACAAAGTCAATTTTCGTCTCAGGATACATTTCCAGAATCTCTTCAAATCCAGCATGGTGCAAGCTGCTGTCAGTAGAGGTGGTCTCTCCCTTGCAGGTGCATGTTCTCTCCTTGTGTTGGCCAAACGTGGTACATACCATGCCAGCTTGGGGCACTGCCGTAGCATGAGTGGGAAGTGGAAAAACTATTTCTTGAACAGCAGCTCTGACAACAACTGCTTTAGGTGTCAAGATGAACAAAACTGCATTTATGGACTTGTTTGGTCCAAAACCAGTAAAAAAAACAAACAGCACAGAGACCTGATTCAAATGAAGCATTGTGAGTGACAACGCGTTACAGACATCTACTATAATTGTGATGTCAGTGAATCAGTCATGGAAATAATATTTTTGCATGTTCAGTAAGACCTGAAAAAAACTGACTTACTGTTCCCTTCTGGGAGAGTGTGCTCATCTTCAGCTTGCAAAAAAAAAAGAAAATATCTCATGCCATTAACTTGCATGGGTTATTACCTGGGTTCAACAGGCTTGTCATCTGGTGGTGAGTCACCACCCACCTTATAACGAATGGCATTAATTTGGTTTTGTAGGAAAAGCATTTGCATGTTACGTCTCATGGGGTTATAAACAAAGAATGAATCTGGTACGTGCTGTACAGACAGCTCACGTGGGCAAATAAAGCAGATTTTATTCACGGAGGAAATCCCAGAGGGAGATGGGAATTTGTGCTAATGCCAGTTAATCTCAGGATTTAGGAGCTGGAAAAGAACAAGGGGAAATATTTTAGGAACCTGTCCCAGCTGGTGGTATTGTCTGTGTTTTGGGGGGATGTGTACACATGCATTCATACACACCCTGCCCACACAAAGACACACACGCACACATGCGCCCAGGAGCTTCAGAAACACTGTACAACAGCAGTCCCTATGAAGTCAGAGGACACATCTCTTCGCCTGACTTTTTAGGAGTCAGGCTCACTTTTGGGCACAGCATGTGCACATATGACACTTCCTCCTCTTCTACTCTCATTGTCTTCTCCATCTGGGAGCCATCTCTCCTTCTACTTTTTCCAGATGACAGGTGTCATTGAAGAGAAGTGATTTATGCCATTGCCCTTCTTTCACAGCAGTGGGAAAAGGGCAAGGAGAACATCTAAGATGTGTTTTGCTCTTGTGTTTTGTTGTCTTTCCTGTTCTGCCTTTGCTAAGAATGTGAGTAAGAGGGTTCAGTGCACGTGTGTATCCATATATGCTATGTGACATGGTCAAAAAACATGTTATGACACCAATCCCTCATGGCACCCCCACCATCTAGGTGTACTCATCTTACATATGCAAAATCAGGGTGGGAAACTGCATCCATGGAGCTGTGTGGAAAAGGACAGGTAGCTGAGGTCTCCTGAAAAACCCAAGCTATTTGTGTCTCATTGTAAAGTAGGCATTGGCATGGAGATGTATAGAGCAGTTATACACATACAGAGTGAGTTTCTCTTTTTTATCTCCTTTTGTTTAAAAAAAATCTTGCACTATGTCTTTGAGATAAAAACAAACAAGGAAATGAACACAAAGATAGTCATTTAAAATTGAAATTTTTTTATTGCCTTTCCATCACTTGTTCGAAGTAGCAGTTGAACATTACCCTGTCAACTCTTCAAGTATTTAACTACAAAATACTCTTCATAAATAATGTAGGCAGATTAACTAAATGGTACATAATTACTGCAAATTTAGAGTCTTGTTGCAGAATATATTTTATCCATGATTACAGTGCTTACAGACTTCCCAAACACTCTCTCGTATATTTGACACTAAGCCATAGGAAAATTTCAGCTGTCTATAACTGCTTTTCAGAATCTATAATAACTTAGATTAACATGTTATTAAAGACTTTGATTTAGGAAACACCTAATACATTTTTCTATTTTTTCCTTCCACTCAAAATTTAAAAAAAAACCCAAAACAACAAAAAAAAGCACACAAGATTGGACTCGTAAAGTGGAAGTTTTCAAATTTGATTGCAGGCTCACAACTCTGTAACAAGGTACTTTCACTCTGGCAGAGACTCAAACGAGACAATTAACAGGAGCAATGAAGCAATTCAAAGAGAGAGTTGTGTGGCTTTTTAATTGGCACTTCAGAAAGCCAAAGTTCCCTGTACGCAGAAAAGACAGGAGCCAGGGAGTAATTGCCTAGCAATTTTGTAAAAAGGGTTTGAAATCTCAGTTAAATAAGATCTTGATCTTAGCACAGAAAGGTCACGATTCTCTGGAATTGTAAAGATGTTCCTCCCTTGCAGTGGTCCATTAATGATTTGAAAGACTTTACATTGGTCATTACAAGGTACTGAATGAACACCATAATAAAAGCTAAAATGTAGGCTCACCACAGTTCCTGTTGTGCAGTAAGGGAAAATCTCCACTGACTGCAACAGCAGCTGGGCCTGTCTCTCGGTAGTGAAATAGGGATCTTCAGTCTGAGCACTTACAGTCTTCACTGTACTGTTGACGCTCACAGTAAAAATGTGACTGTGAGTAAGGACAATATATCCACTTCTGATAGTCTGAATAGCAGTTGGGTTACTAGTCAGAGAGCAGAACATGCTTTCCAGACTAAGAAGACGATACCAAGTTTTCAGAGTCCTGGGCAGGCAGCAAAAGGACCATTATTTGACTAGGGTCCAGTGTTGTATTGTGTCTTCAAAGTGTACCAACATAGAAGTTCCTGCAATGAAAGCACAATTCAATTTTGTTCTCATTCTCAGGCCGGCTCACTTCAGCATTCACTCTGTGCATCTTCTCCATTCCCCACATGCATTTTGAGAAGGCAAAGGCAGCAGCAGGCAGATTGCCTTTTAAATCAGCAAAGCCTTGAGTGCCTGTTGCTACTTGGTGCCTTCAGTGTCCTACTTAGCATAGTACCATGTAGATCCGTCTTGCTCCCATCCCAGTTCTCTTGCTTGTTAGTAACTAGCTACTCTGCTTGTGCCTGAAGTTGGCCAGCCTTCTTCAGAAAGAAGTCCTGGCTTCAGCAAGATGTAGATCTGTGGCAAGTGACTTAGAGAGCATTTCCATTTCTTCTGGAATTCACTGGGAAGTTAGAACTTTCCTTCTTAACAGAGCATTGACCTCAGTGTTGTGCTTCACTGCCTTAAGTACACGAGCACTCTCGTGAACTCATGAGCTATTCTCCTGACACTGAAGGCTGCAAGAGTGGAGGAGCTCATTTTCTCACAGTGGCAGCCAGCATGCCATCAAGATGGGATCAATCCTTATGAGAACAAAACCCCATCTCTTATTTGCTGTTACCCTTAAGATTATTGTAACAATAATGGCAAGACCAGCTTTTGAGAATGTTAGATTGACATAAATAAAGAAACTGGATCACTTCTGCCAAATCTCCTGATGTCATCTACCTGGACTTGTGCAAAGCATTTGACACTGTTCTGCATGACATTCTTGTCTCTGAATTGGACACATGGATTTGAGGGATGAACCACTCAGTGAATAAGGAATTACCTGGACAGTCACACTCAAAGAGTTGCCTCCAGGACCTTGATGTCTAAGTAGAGACCAGAGCCAATGTCAAGCAAAGTGATTGATTTGGTTTGAGCTTTTACCCATTTTTTAAAAAATTTTAATGTATTTCATGTTACCAAGTTTTCATTTAAAAAAAAATGAGGTTTTCCTTTAAGATTCTCGTGATGTGAAAGCATTCAGAAGATTATTTTTCAGTTTAACAGTAGTGAAGTTAAACAGTTTTAATTTTTTCAATATAAATTATCCACAAACCCTTTTTTCAGTGCAGAGGAGAGCCGCTGATACTATCTACCAAATTTAAAACAATTTTACAAATAGCTGTGATCCTTCCGATTTTCATCTTCTATTTTTGTCTGGTTTTTTTTTCCTTCAACCTGGCTCAAGATACAGTCGATGGTATAATGAATACCCAGCCTCAAGGGAATCAGTTTTAACTTAGCTAATTGCTTAAATTTTCTAAGGAAGGAGGGAATGACACTAGTGATGTAAAGCAGACAGACTTGCTGCAAACACTGACAATCCAACATACTACAGTTAAATATGTATTTCTGTCAATTAATCCTCATGTTTATTAGCTAAAAAAAAATGGTGGGGTTAGGATGGAGGAGACAGTTTGTCACTCATCTCAGTCTGGTTTGTCTTCTATCATCTTTGCTTTATGCTCTAAAAAACGCCAGGGTTCACCTGGAATAGATCCCATCTCAGTTTCTTCCACCTTCATCTCAGTCATGGGAGCAAGCAGAAGATCTTTTATGACTTGGAAATTTCATCTCATGTTTCAGCAGTGGCTGAGGTTCTGCCAGAGGAAAAAAAAAACAAACGTGACAACTTCATTTCTTTTCCTGACATTCAGACTGCTGCATAACTCTACCCTGGCTTATATCTTATCTCTTACGCCTTCCTCCTTGCTCAAACTTCATATCTTTCTGGGTCTTGCCAGTGATTTCTGATCTGATTATCTACTGTTGCCTTTGCACTTCCTTCCTCCATACTTCTACCAGACACACAACAGATTGTTGGAACTTAACCCCCATACTTGCAGCACCATTAAAAAATAGCTACCAACAGTGAAAATGGAAAATTTTCATTGGTTGCTTCTCACTACCATCACTGAAGACCTACTTATGCATGTGGGTAAATAAACAATAAAGTTGAGGTTTCCTCTTAACACACTGTTTTACTGTCCTGTGTAGCGAAGGGATGAAGCAAGTAAAAAACTTCAACTCTGATTCTGGTTTATCTTCATTCAGTTATTACAGATGTTTTCAAATTATAGATTTGCACACCCTTGTAAATGGGACCACTAATGGTAGGTCTTTAATTTTAGCTGTGCTAAAAGGACCACATAGAGGGGAACATCCAAAATTGGGATTCTCATGAAAGAGAGGGAAAGCCCTGATGCCCTCATCAAACATTGAAAAGAATTTTTGCATGCAAATGGTGTTGGGCATCTCTGTACACACATTACCCTCCTGTTTGCAATTCTTGGGCCATATAGAACATATCTAGCTATTGCAGCTTATATTGTAGTGTCTAACTGTGTGAGTAAAAGATGAAGAAGAACCATTTCTAGTGACACTGTTTCTCATATCAAGAATAGTTTAGAAGAGTTGATGTTCTTGTATTTGGTGTTTAGCTGAATGCTGAAAGATGTTGGTCAAAATCAGGTTGAATAGATTTATATGTCTTGTATGATACCCCATATCATACAATCATGGTGCTAACTTCATTAAGAGAAGTGACACTTTCATGACATGCAGAGCAAATGAGAACTACTTGCTTAAGCTTAGCAGTTTAGAGCTCATACAATATTGTCTTCCAGTGCTTTACAGCTAAACAGAGTTTTTCTTGTTCTGTAAATTCAGTTAATTGTTTCTTATTTTCACGGATGCCTAAAAGCAAGGGTATCACTCCTCTATAAAGCTGCCTGTGCTACATCGTTTTTCTGAGCGTCTCTGAGCAAGCATTTCTCATCACCACATACATTTGAGACATTATTGCCCTTTGTGAAAGCTGGGGAAACCAAGCACAGAAATTGTCATTTCCTGAAGATCATTGAAGAATTCCGAGAGAACAAAGAATCAAGATTTCTGCTATTTGGAAAAACATTAACTAGTGTTTCTAGTGTTTCCATGTACCTCTGCCACAGAAATTGCACAAACTGATATTTCTTGTTGGAAAGAGAAGCCATGGAACAAAGAGACAGATTCTGAGCTTATCCTCATATGGAATCGAACTGTCTCCTTTGTGTCAGAGAGAAGCCAACTGAGTTTGAAACTTGTACTGCTGATGCCATTGTATCGGCCATCATCATACACAAGTACAAATTCTGAGGGATCTGGCAGCAGTGCTCACCAAGCTACTTTCCATTATTTACCAACAGTCCTGGCTAACAGGGGAGGTACCAGTTGACTGGAGGTCAGCAGGTGTGACACCCATCTACAAGAAGGGCTGGAAGGAGGACTCAGGGAACTACAGACCTATCAGTCTGACCAGGGGAAGTCATGGAGCAGATCACATTCAGTGCCATCACACGACATGTACAGGACAGCCAGGTAATCAGTCCCAGTCAGCATGGGTTTATGAAAGGCAGGTCCTGTTTGACCAACTTGATCTCCTTCTATGACAAGGTGACCCGCTTAGTGGATGAGGGAAAGGCGGTGGGTATTGTTCATGTGGACTTTAGTAAGGCCTTTGACACTGTTTCTTGCAGCATTCTCCTGCAGAAACTGGCTGCCTGTTGCCTGGATGTGTATAAAAAACTGGCTGGATGGCTGGGCCCAGAGAGTGGTGGTGAATGGAGTTAAGTCTAGTTGGCAGCTGGTCACAGGTGGCGTTCCCCAGGGTTCAGTTTTGGGGCCTGTCCTGTTCAACATCTCTATCAATGATCGGGATGAGGAGATCAA
This sequence comes from Buceros rhinoceros silvestris, assembly GCF_000710305.1. Taxonomy (NCBI): domain Eukaryota; kingdom Metazoa; phylum Chordata; class Aves; order Bucerotiformes; family Bucerotidae; genus Buceros; species Buceros rhinoceros. The sequence continues at coordinate 262 of NW_010424932.1, read as the reverse complement.
GTGCACCCTCAGTAACTTTGCAGATGACACCAAGCTGGGTGGGTGTGTTGATCTGCTTGAAGATCAGGAGGCTCTACAGAGGGATCTGCGCAGGTTGGATCGATGGACTGAGGCCAATAGTATGAAGTTCAGTAAAACCAAGTGCCAGGTCCTGGACTTGGGCCACAACAACTCCCTCAACGCAGGGAACTTGGGGAAGTGGCTGGAAAGCTGCCCAGTGGAATAGGACCTGGGGTTGAATATGAGCCAGCAGTGTGCCCAG
>NW_010424931.1:20756-31578 GCF_000710305.1 Buceros rhinoceros silvestris | reverse complement strand
TGCTTTTTTGGAGGTCTTGGTGCATTGGCCAATTGGAAGGCAGCAGTGAGCTCTGCCACAGGCTGGGCAGGCTTGAGCCACCAAGGGGGTGGCCAGGGTGGGTCTCCCTGGGCCACTTGACTCTAACATTGGAATGATGCTTTGGGTTAGAATGATGTGCGAGCTGGAAGAGGCTTTCAGGGCTGTTTTGAAATGCATCAGGCTGACCTTCCTCCCAGAGGAATGCTTTAAAGACAAGTCCGGGGTGTCCAGGGTGGGTCTCCCTGGGCCACTTGACTCTAACATTGGAATGATGCTTTGGGTTAGAATGATGTGCGAGCTGGAAGAGGCTTTCAGGGCTGTTTTGAAATGCATCAGGCTGACCTTCCTCCCAGAGGAATGCTTTAAAGACAAGTCCTGTTTTCCTGGGGTGGATTTTTCTTTCCAGGGTCCCGACTCACCTCACTTCAAATCCTCCTTTACCTCTGGGAAGGGAGGGACAGCTTGTGTCCTGGCACAAGACAGAGCTGTCTGCCAGGTGCAGTACAGTGGGCAATGCAAGGCCAAGCCCATGTGACCAGACTTACTCAGAAGGAGGACCCTTAACTCCATGAGCACCCATGTAGAAAGTGTTAAGCTGTTGTTCTAAAGAAACTCTTGGTAGCTCTTTGTGCAGCTTCCTGTCTTGTGGAAATTAAAGTTTTCTTTGAGGAAAAAAAGATCATTTTTTTAAGCTGTCATTTCTTTTGCCACCTGCCTGAGTGACCCAGTGGCCTTCTGTGATGAAGGGATTACATCAGGGGACAAGGGAAAGGCTACCCATGTCACCTATCTGAACTTCTCTAAGCCCTTTGACATGGTCACCCACAATATCCTTCTCTCTAAATTGAAGAGATGTGGATTCGATGGGTGGACTGTTTGGTGGATAAGGACTTGATGATTACATCCAGAGGGCAATGGTCAATGGCTCAATGTCCAGATGGAGACTGGTGACAAGTGGCATCCCTCAGGTGTCCACACCGGGACCCTTGCTGTTTACTATCTTCATTAGCGACATAGTGAGATTGAGTACACCCTCAGTGAGTTTGCAGATGGCACCAAGCTGAGTGATGTGGTTGACACAGCTGAAGGTTACCCCAAATGCTTTTCGGTTCAGGTGCTTTCTGTTTGCAGGCACCCTGGCTTTTGCTAGCACTGCTGTGGCCAGCAGGACCAGGGCAGTGATGGTCCCCCTGTACTTGACACTGGTGAGGCCACACCACAGATCCTCGGTTCAGTTTGGGCCCCTCACTCCAAGAAGGACATTGAGGGGCTGGAGCACACCCAGAGAAGAGCAATGAAGCTGCTGAAGGGTCTGCAGTACAAGTGCACTGAGGAGTAGCTGGGGGACTTGGGGGGGTTGAGCCTGGAGCAAAGGAGGCTCAGGGGAGACCTTCTTGCTCTCAACACCTTCCTGACAGGAGGTTGGATTGAGGTGCGGGTTGGTGCTGGTCTCTTCTGCCCCTGAGCTAGCATCAGGACAAAAGGAAGTGACAGACAAACATTCAAAGGACTAAGATGCAATTGGAGCATTCTCAAGGAAGACTCAATGGCCAATAAATATCCCATTAGAAGCATCCAGCATGAAACCAGTGAAGTAAAGAATAAAAAAACACAATCATAACCTATATTACAACCCAATAGTTTACATAAGGCAAGAGAAGAAACCTCTGTGAGACTGAAATCTGCATGTCCCATTATATCCACCCACATGCACAAGAAATGGATATATTTATCTCAAGGATCAAATGGTGAGGAGCGATCCAGAGGAGGACACTCACATTGCCAGCAGCTCTTGACTGTGTTCCCACTATACAAAGGCTGTTATCCAGCCAGGTTGAGGGACCTGGTGGACATTGGCCCAGTCTTGAGTGGGGTCTTGGAGCTAGATAACCCTCAAAGTGCTCTCCAACATATGAGACCCTGTAGAACTAGGATGATGACCACTATCTGATGTTTCACTACTGTCTTGATGGGTTTTGGAGAGGACGGGGTGGAAAGGAAAGGCAGGGTAAGCTTTGGCCTGGAGTGGGCTGGCAGGGGGTTGTAGGCAGAGAGAGACCCCTAAACCTGCAAGTGTACATGGGCAGCACCCTCTTTCCTCGGCTTTGGCCTGGAGTGGGCTGGCAGGGGGTTGTAGGCAGAGAGAGTCCCCTAACCCTGCCAGTGTAACTGGGCAGCGCCCTCTTTACCTGAAGGTAGAGTGCATTATTTACGTGGCTGCTCCGTCCTTTAGGCCGTACATTTCTGGCCAGTGCACCTGGGGACAGAAACCTGTCAGACATACTGACTTGCACTGATGTAAACAAAACCTCAGCTGCAGAAAGCTGGTCCTCTTCATTCCCTTTGCACTGCTACTACTGCCTCAAAAAGCACTCTCCAGGAAAAGGATTCTTTCCGTCATCTTCTGGGCAGGGAGCCACGGTTGGGACCCGCAGCGGCGCTGTGAACACCTAATTTCTGCAACACAACACGTTCTAACAGGATTTCAGAAAGCTTCACGGGGGACAAATAATGCTTTTATTTTATAAACAGCATTCAGAGACATGGGGAAATGGCAGTCACATAGCAGATCCCAATTCTGCTGATTTCTAATTCTCATTTTTATCCAACTCACTTTCTTCAGCAAGATATCGCTCTTAGTCTACGCTGTGCCACCTTGAGGTGACAGATCTCCAGAAAAAAATAATCTGCAGCTTTCAAGCTTTAAACCACACAAGCTGAGCTCCCAGTCACCTGATGGGAAACCTGCCAGTAACTGATCTGCAACGCTTCATCTTGGGACTGGACTAGATGACCTTTAAAGGTCCCTTCCAACCCAAAACTTTCTATGATACTATGTTGCTATGATTCTATGATCTTGCTGCAAGATTCACTGTCAGCTTGGGCTATTTCTGAATTCCTTACAATATTAAAGTATTTATATTACTAGTGATGTATTTAAAAAAAAAATCCCAAAACCTAAAAACCTTTTTCTTTAACTTTCAGAAAAATCACTTCTGGTAGAGAGAACATTGTCATAACTGTCACGGAAAGGGAAATGAAGACGAGGATTAGCCAGATAGATAGAATCAGTAGGTAGTTTCTACGGATGAGGAGGGGAACAGGGTCATTATAATTCCAGAAGCAATTTAGTTGCTGAAGCTCGTATTCATTTACATTTAAGTGGTTATCGCATCCTGCTTATGCACTTTATGTCTGTTGTTTAACTTCAGGCTCCCAGTGCGTAGACAACCTTTATGATTTTTTGATCAAAGACCTCTGGAACATTTTCCTTGTATTCTCTGTCCTACAAGTTAAGCTTCAGTGTTGCATATCAGTTCAGGAGACTTATTTTCTGCTGACTGGATTTTTTCAAGCCTGTTTTTCAGCTCTTCATGAAAACGGCCAGCTTTCCTTTTAAAGGGTTCTGATGTCGTTCATGGGAGTCCACAAAAGAGGGAGTTTCTCTCTTCTTTGCAAAATATATTAGGGATAATACACAAAAATATTAGACATTTTCTTCAGCCATCCACATGGTGAATGTCCCTAAACAAATATATTTTCCTTACAAGCCTTACAGGAATAATGTCAACGCTTTCCGTGAAACAGCTCTCACTGGAACAGATTTATATAATCCCTGGGCCTCAAAAAAATACTTTGCAATTACGCCAAAGCTTTTTTGAGCAACTCAGGAAGTTTTAGTGCATCACTGAGCCGTTAACATCTGTGATTTCCTACTGAGTTCTGAGGTTTGAATCAATTAGCAGTAATAGGGACTGTTCGCAGTGGCCTTTCATGTGGAACAAGCATATGCTGGAATTTCAAAGTAAATATTTAAATTCCTGCACCAAGTGACCACACTGCAAATTTTAAAAAATATTTTGACCCTCTGCTGTGTTGTTACCTTAGTGAGTAACTCATTGTTCTTAGGAAAAGCTATTTCTAGTCTTTTAAACAAAACTGAAATCATAAGATTTAGAGGAAAAGTGATTTTAGTTTTATTTTCACATTCTCCATTTCTCAACACTTAACTGCTCACTAAAATTACATGAACATGAATTAATTAAATGTAACGAACCAGCTAATTTTGCAGAGACTGGTCTTGAAAATTTTCTCCTGCCTATTAGGATAATAAACTTGCCACATCAAATTACACTCACTCAGAAGCACTATGTGCAGTTTTCTGAGGGATCAAAGCCACTGATAACAGTAGTTAGTTGTGCAGAATTATGCTATGGTTTTAAATAAACCTGGAGGCCTTTCAGTGTGGAGTAAGTATCAAATCAAGCAGCTAGCTGGAAGTTAGCTGTGGCATTTCCCTGACCTCCTGGGAGTGAATTCCCCAATTATTGCCTAGACAGTGCTTCACAAGGTGAGAAGGAGCAATAGGATCCCAAACTTTCCGCGGTTTGGGAGCTTTCCAGACTTTCATATAGGAAAGAAATGTGGGTTGATTCATTAGTCTGCAAATTCTTGGTGTCTTTAAGTGGATTTACCAGCGCTAGCACTTCGGAAAACTGTCTTCATGGATGAAACTGAAAGTAGGTGCCAACCCATTGCAGATGCCTCAGCACCTGCAGAAGAATAGAGATGCTATTTATCACTGCGTAGTAAACGGGACTAAGGAGCTACCGAGGTCTTGTGACACAGAGAAGCTGAGAGAGAGAGAGACATCATTTGCACTAGTGATGCTGAGGGGTTCTTTCACCTTTACACTGAAGGGAAAGCTAGATGGTGGCTGTTGATGTAGAAATGACTATTGCATATTAGAACTGAAGCAAGAAAGGATTAGTATAAATGCTTATTTCCATACTGCTATGGGAAATTTATAATAAATACAGTCATTATTGGAAAAAGCCAGTTCAATGGATAAATGCTTTTTTAAAAATGAAATTTGAGGGAGACACAACTATATTCTGTTCAGGTCAATAGGCACTTTCACTCAAGAGGACAATTAATGAATAGCAAACAAGATGCAAAGCCATCATTAGCCTGTAATGAACAAAGTCTGGAGACTCTAACCTGAGAACACCTGTAGCCATTTGCTAGTGGTTTTGAAAAGTTAAATAAAAGTTTACATGGAGAAAAGCAGGGGAGGGTGGAAGTGCACATGACTTGTTTGTGAATATCCATCTGATTTGCAGAGTGTTCTCTGTCCCCATTGCTGCCTTTGCAAGTCTCCTTCCCTGGAAACAGGAATAGACATGAGGGCCAGGGAAGACGCCGATCTCCCTGCCACCTGTGCAAAAGGGGCAGTGCTGACCAGTGACAGGCTATAGCAGAGCCACCAGACTTTCCTCCCACTGTTGCCACCCAAGATATTTTCCCACCTTCTTGTCATAATCATGTTTACTCCTCTTGCAAAACCAGGAGCCTGCTGGTTGCCTTTTCCCCGAATCTTCAGCCAAACAGCCACTCGATCTCAGCACTACCTCATCTGGATGTTATTTTCCCTGTTTCTCTCCCTCCTCTTCATCCCTCTGCACCCATTATCCATCCCACCAGCACCCTTGCCTCTGCACCCTGCTGTGGGCCTCTCTGCCCTTGCCATTTTACAGTCTGAGCAAACACAGCCACAAAGATTTTGTCCTCACAGAACCACAGAGGGGTTGATGTTGGAAGGCATCTCTGGAGGTCATCTCATCCCAGAGACAGTTGCCCAGGACTGTGTCCAGACAGCTTCTGAGTATCTCCACAATCTCCCTGGGCAACCTGTGCCAGTGCTTGGTCACCCTCACAGTAAAGAAGTATTTCCCAATGTTCAGACAGAATCTTCTGCACTTCCGTTTTTGTCTGACACCACTTGTGTTGTCACTGTGCACCACTGAGTAAAGGGGAAGGATCACCTGTCAGCATATTTCTCCAGCGCAAACATCTGGCATATAAGTCACTCTACCAAGTTTTGTGTCATCTTCATTCCCCTGACACACCTCACCTGCAGAGGAAGCCCATGACTGCAGCCAAAGCTGTGGTGCATCCTGAAGCCCCACACCCAGCTCTGCCACAAGTTGCAGCCAGGTGCTGGCAAACCTGTGTTTGCTTAGGCTTTCTCCAAGCAGCACTCCTGATGAAGAGATGGCTGGAGGAGACTGTCCTCCAGAAGGCCATGTCCCTGGCCCACCAGTGACCTGATAGCAACTATTTATTTTGCCCTGCATAACTTAAACCACTTAAATCTCCTGCCTGCACTGCACGAGGATGAAGGTTGTTTGTGTCATCATCTTTCTGTAACCTAATTCTGCAGAACGTGGTTCTCATCTACATCGTGTCTCCTTCCCACCGCTCTCACATTGCAGAAAGGGACAGGCAGTTAAATCCACTTCAAGAATCTTTGATCCAGCAAATACAGCAAAATAAAGGAAAATGAGGCTTACAGGCTTCCAGAGATCTGACAGTGTGTGTTCGCTGTAATTGTGGCAGCCGGTCCTTATTCTTTCTTCATGCTCATTACCTTTGTGATTTTTTTCATCCGAGCTGATCTTATATCACTCTCCACAAGCTTTCTGCATATAAGGCAGATCATGCAAATTTAGAAATTCATCCTTCCAAAATTTGTCACAGTCCAATTCTTTCACTATGTTTTCCATTTCAAACCCAAAATATCTCTAATTTGAGGAGCTGAGTAGTTGGTAACGATTAGGAAGATGACAGATCAAGACAACTGATGTGTTTCTTTTGTCCTGACATCTCATCCCATTCTGATTTAAGAAAAATGTTCCAATGACCTTTAGATATATACTTGGTTGTTCAGGTTTCACTGTCTTTACATCAATATAGTGAATATTGCTTTACAATAATTTCTAAGTCTTTATTTTTCCATTGAACAACACGGGCCTCACATTAAACAGTTTCAGGTGTATTTAAGAGACAAAAGGTGACAGAACTGGTAATTACCTCATTTCTCATTAATGATGACTTAGTACCCCAGAGACCCATATAAGAATAAATACTCTATCTCGTGTTTATTAACCTTTGTTCTTTAAAATGGTGAATGAGTGCTGATAAAGCTGTTGTTATTGTGACTGCCTCAGGAGCTGATGATGTTTCCTCAGCTCCTGATATGATTTGCAGTCACCTTACCAAAAATAAACAGAACGTGACTCTATTATGCTCCAGACACATACATTAAGCCTAAATACACAGGCAATATCAGCTGATGTCTCAATAGCTAATATGAATGAAACCCACTGAGTGACATGGGTTTATATAGGGTAAACTGTAGTGAAGCAAGAGCAAAAATACATACAATCTCTAAGTTTATTTAGCCAATGTTTATGGAGTGTGAGTTCTTTTTGGTAAGGAACTCAACCTTTTTTATGTTGCATGAGAACTGTCATCTGACTTGTTTCCAACACTAGCCAAAGCAAGCTGCTTCAAAAGGAAGTTCCTAAAATTGGCTGTTACAGAGCAGCTTATCTGCTCAAACCCAAGTTAAACGTCATGAAGCAGGAGACTGCTTCAGTAACTTTTAATTTTAGACGTGGCAATTTCCCCCTAATGCCAGTGCTAGTGAAGTATTTTTGTTTCAACTGCAGAACCTTAAAAGAAACAACAAACAAGGAGGAAATAGAAAAAGTATTGTTTTAATAACAAAACTGGAGTATGCTTTCATGGAGAATAGGCAACTCCAGTCTAGGAAAAAAGTGGAATATCTGGGTGCTACCATGTAATTTTGGACAAACTTGGTAGAAATAAGTTCAGTAAATATAAGAAATCAGGTAATTGGAATCAAGAGGACTAAACTCTCAATGGGCTCAGTCACTACATTCAGAGTAAAGTAACTTGGAAGCATTTGTTACCCTTGTGTATATCAATATTTTTGGACTCAGTGACCAGAAAACAAAAAGATGTTCCTTCATAGTTCTATTGTATTTGTTTTGATAATATTTAAAAATATATTTTTTTTTGCAATACAAAAGAATGACAAATTTGATGTCCTGTAAGGATTTCAAAGCTACCAAAGAGATTTAGAACTGAGTTCAAGCGTCCTGTTATGGACACTGAAATTATTTTAGTCATTTTGCCTGTCTAATAAGCCATGACCATGGACGCCAGACAGTGGATGCTCTGAATCACTCATTAAGTTTCTAAACAGTGCATGGAGGTGATGGACAAAATGTGGTTCTGAAACATGCAGCCCCTACCAGCACTAATGGATCTGGGCAACAGCAAGTTTTCACTGGCATTAAAAAACCTCTGAAGAAAAAAATCCATCATATATGTAGCCTCTTAATTTTTTGTTATAAAGATCCTGGAGATTGATGACAACCATTTTTTTGTAAGAATGGAAAGATATACCTAAAAGTCAGCTATGCTGATTGCTGTGTTACCTTTTAACTTCTCTGCCTGATGGACACACTGATGGGTTTGACACTTTATTTAGTGGGGAGTGGTAGAAAAACCTTCTTGGCTAGACACTTGACACCTTCCTCGCCTCATTATTTTCCTGTGCATCTCCTCCAAGGGCTGATTCGTTTCAGTAGCATTTGTGGCAAGCAGAACCTATTGGAGCACAAAGTGACAGATGAGAATATGAAGACTTCCAGTTATCCAGCTCTGTACTCATTAAGCAATACGGGGAGCCACACCAGAGGTGGGTAACCAGGACATTTGCTGAAGTCTCTCAAAATGGTACGTGTTGTTGATTTTGGAAAGAAACACTCAGATTTTCTAGTTTACTTACTAAGTGAAGGTTATACAACATGAATCAAAGCTCAGTCAATCCTCCATTTCTCTGCTTGAGAGACATAGCCGATTATTTTAGACTGCAGAATCTCGGTCTTGCTCTATATGACAGGTATAAAACTGAAACGAGCTCGGTACAATTTCAAATAAAAAAAAATTACAGTGAGAAATACATGGCAAAAGGAGAAAGTCCATGTCTCATCTTTCCTATACAAGCATCTCAGCTAGGGGCTAAATAGTCTTTCTCAAGCTCAGGGAAAATTTTACAGTTCCGTGAGATGCTGAGCAGCTTTAACAGGTGGAATCGTAAGTGGTACAGCTGGGTCAGCCCAGCCAGTCATTGACACTCAAGGAAGGAGGTCATGCTCTTCCATATCTCTGTCTTCCTCTTTTCTCCCCTTGCACGAGAAACTAAACCAACAAAACCAAGATGAATATCTTCTGCTCAGTGAATCCTAGCAGTGTGCTGTGTGATCAGAAAGCCATCAGAGCAGGCTTGGAGAAGAGGCCAAGACTACATGGCTGGCACAGCAGAGCAACACTCGTCATTGAGCCATCAGACGATACAGCTGAGCTAGTTCCATACCTGGAAAGAATCCTGTCTTAGATACCCCACATCCTGGTGATGAGTTATTCATCACACGCTGATAGGAAGATCTCCTCAGGTAAAGGTGGGATCTGAATCTCACCTTCTACAGCCCAGGTTAAGTGGTCTGTCTGCTTGGTCAGCTTTTAAAACTGGAACTTTTGCTTCTCCACCCATGTTAATAAGGAAGCTTAATATTCACCACTCTTCCCTGCCTCCCCAACCCTGCCCCCACCCCCACCCAAGATAAAAAAAAAAAAAGAAAAAAGAAAGCAAGCATATAGCACTTAACTCTGGGAAATGGTTCAGAGTTGTTAAGATGCAGAAACCTGTCTCCCGAGCACTTCCCACTCGCTAGCTTAGGTGGCTGCTTGCATTTTTCCCTGTCCCTGTGACACTCAGGGATGCAGCCTGCTGGGGCTGTGCACAGCGTGGACTTGGTAATTCCACTGGGCTGCTCCGCCGGTTCCACACGCCACAGCATCTCACTTTCATTTGTCAAGCTCACTTTCAGCATGCCTTCAGCCTTAAAATGGTTGCTAGGGAGTGCTGCTTTTTTCCTTGGGAAAACAAAAAAAGGAATGTGAGAAGAACTGGGTAAATACTTAGGAGAGTGCATTCTTACTTCTATGCCTTTGTCCCTTTGCATAAGAAATGGTAGCAATAATTGCTTTTGCTGTTTGATGACTCAAAAGTGGGAGTATGATGCTCACAAATGTCCTGACTTGATTGCTGGTAAACTACTTTCCTCCTCAGCAAACTAGGAGCTGCTCATGAACAAAGAAAAAAATGGAGAAAGATAAACTCACCCTTAACACGGAGGCTCACTCTTTCAGAGAGAAGTAAAAGTATGACTGAAGTGAACCAGTGACAAATTCCCTCAGGACCACTGAGAATCAGGCGTGTTCACCAGCAGCCTGCTATGAGCCTTCACAGCAATGCCTCACTGCGGGAGGAGGCATCTCCCGCTCCTCACCCCTACAGGACCACCTCCCTGGTTGCCTATTAGGGCTGCAGCAGCCTTCGACAAGGAACGACTTGTTTTTAACCAAGCACTTTAACTCCAAGCAGGAGTATTTATCTACAGCATCCAAAACAGACAACAAATTAACAATGGGGTTTTAAGGCATAAGAAAGAGGCTATATTCAGCCTGCTTACAGGAGAAAGCACAGTAGGGGCTTTTTATTCAGTATCGTGCTCATTTGCTGCTGGTGCTCTCCTGACATGTCAGGGATGCTATCTCCCTGTGTGTCATGTGTCACAGGCTGCACCTGTTAGAGAAAAACCTTTCCTCCACACCAGCATCTATAACTAATCTCCTTTCCAGAGGCTTTGAGAAGATTTAATTTTTCCTCTTGAAACTTTCTTTCTTTCCATCTGAAACACTTCTTTCTAACTTACTCAGCAGATGATCTTGACACTTCTCCAGTTAAATTAAGAAAGTCTCACTTCTCTGGAGATCCAAATCTCACTTTGTCACACCAGCTGTCATCCCCTGTACTTTACTAACCAATAACCACCTTCTTGATTGACTGTCACTTTACCTGCTG
>NW_010424931.1:10423-20634 GCF_000710305.1 Buceros rhinoceros silvestris | reverse complement strand
TGCTGAACCTGCTATGGTCACTCAATTGCTTCCAAAGTGAAGGTGTCTTCAAGCACTGAAGTTTGTATGTAAAATCAGCTAGAATATTCATAAACACCCTTGGCACAAACATTTCATGCTACAAGTGAATACAGTCATTAGCATTCCTCAAATGAGATGGTGCACCACTAGATGCGCACAAGTCCATGCGATCCACCCAAGGGTACTGACAGAACTGGCAGAAGTGCTCTCCAAGGCATTTTCCATTATTTATCATCAGTTCTGGCCATCTGGGGAGGTACCAGTTGATGGAAGTTAGCAAATGTGATGCCCATCTACAGGAAGGGCGGAAGGGAGAATCCAGGGAACTACAGGCCTGTCAGTATGACCTCAGTGATGGAAAAAGTTATGGAGCAGATCATCTTGAGTGCTATCATACAGCACATAGAGGACAACCAGGTGATCAGGCTCAATCTGTATGAAAGGCAGGTCCTGATTGACTAACTTGTAACTTCTATTTCTTTCTATTACAAGGATGGATGTGGGAAGCGGATGAGGGAAGGGCTGTGGACATTGTCTACTGCGACTTAGTCAAGCTTTTGACACTGTTTCCCACAGCATTCTTCTCAAGAAACTGACTGCTCGTGGCTTGGATGAGTGCACTCTTTGCCGGGTGAAAAACTGGCTGCATGGCCGGCCCCAGAGAGTGCTGGTGAACAGAGTTCAATCCTGTTGGTGGATGGTCACCAGTGGTGACCGCCAGGGTTCAGTATTGGGGCCTGTTCTCTTCAACATCTTTATCAATGATGTGGATGAGAGCATTGAGTGCACCCTCAGTAACTTCGCAGATGACATCAAGTTAGGCAGATGTGTTGACCTGCTTGAAGGTCAGGAGGCTCTACAGAGGGATCTGGACAGGCTGGATTGATGGGCTGAGGCCAATAGTATGAAGTTCAACAGGGCCAGATGCTGGGTCCTGCACTTGGGTTACAACAACTCCCTGCATCTTTACAGGCTTGGCGAGGAGTGGCTGGAAAGCTGCACACCAGAAAAGGACCTGGGGGTGCTGGTTGACAGGCGGTTGAAAAGGAGCCAGCAGTGTGCCCAGGTGGCCAAGAAGGCCAATGCCATCCTGGCTTGTATCAGAAATAGTGTGACCAGCAGGAGTGGGGAAGGGATTGTCCCCCTTTCCTTGGCACTGGTGAGGCCACACCTTGAGTACTTTATCCGGTTTTGAGCCCCTCACTTCAAGAAGGATGTTGAGGTGCTGGAGCATGTTCAGAGAAGCGCAACAAAGTTGGTGAAGGGTCTACAGCACAAGTCCTGTGAGGAGCAGCTGAGGGAACTGGGGTTGTTTAACCTGGAGAAAGGGAGACGGGAGACATTATCACTCTCTACAACTGCCTGAAAGGAGGTTGTAGCAAGGTGAAGGTCAGTCTCCTCTCCCACGTAATGAGCAATAGGACAAGAGGAAATGGCCCTAAGTTGTACCAGAGGAGGTTTGAGTTGGATATTCAGAAAAAATTCTTTACAGAAAGGGTTGTGAGGTATTGGAACAGGCTGCTCAGGAAGGTGGTGGAGTCACCATCCCTGGAGGTATTTAGAACATGTGGTCCTTAGGGACGTGGCTTGGTGGTGATAGGCTGCCGAGGGAAGTGCTGGAGTCCCCATCCCTGGAGGTCTTTAAAAGAGATACAGAGGTGATGCTTAGTGACGTAGCTTAGTGGAGGACCTGGCAGTGTTGGGTTAATGGTTGGACTTGATGGTCTTAAAGGTCTCTTCCAACCAAAATGATTCTGTTATTCCGTGCAACACTGGGCTTAAGGCAACTGAAGGAGACAGAGAGAAAAACCTGTCTTCCAAGCATGCCATGAAAATATCATGAAGCATTGACAACAAAATAGCCTGTGGCACCTATAACAGATATTTTCCTGAAAAATGTCATATTTTCAACCCACATTAACTCTCTGTGGAATGAAAGGCAAATCCAGTACAAATAGCAATCAAAGGGGAAGGTCCAAACTATTTTGCGTGTACATTTGAATAATGGTCAATTTTATTTCGAGACTCTGCTCTTGGGATGACCTGTTTCTTTTAAGGATTTCTGTATGTTCCTGGACAGGATGACAAGTGATGACAATGGCGTTGACAGCTCTATTATCCACGGAAACAGGGTAGGTGAAAGCCACGATGTATCACCTATAAATAATGAGCTGGGTTTCTGAGTGCAGCCCCCATTCGTGCAGAACAAGCTGTGAAGTGACAGGTTAGTGGTATATGAAGCAACACAACTTGAGGACCTGTTTTATATACAGGGCTTTACTAACTTACCTACTATATATATAGCTCAAAGAAGGCAGTCAAAATCCTGCATAAGAGTCTAGGCTCAGCAGAAAGCTGAGTTAATTTACCTGCAAAAGGCTTCCTGGACAAGACTTTGAGCAAGATGCTGTGGGTGTAATCACCCCAGTGTCTGTCCCTGGCAGCACTCCATCCTGACATGTCTACAGGTCAGGTTGCTTATTCTTCACCTTTCCCTTCCCATTTGCGCCACAGCTCCCAGGACCAGAGTCAGTGGCCGTAGCGGTGCAGAGAGGGTTGTTGTCTACTCCAGGATCTTTCTGTTCACTCATTACATATCAAGAAAGGCAAGACAGGACTCCCAGGGAGGAGCCAGGCTGTGTTCCTACATCCTGGCATGCTGCAGGGTTGGGGGCAGGTCTGTGTGTAAAGCTGTTAGTGTGTGATGATCAAATGCATTTATATCACAGCGTCCAAGTCAGAGGTGGTGTTTGCCTAGAGCCAGGAAGCACTCTAGGAATTACTGGTGTTCAGTGCATTCAAGCCAGCGGGTTTTTTTTCCACTATTAAAACATGCTTTTAAATCATAACAAGCTATCCAGACATGGGCTATTGCTAGGCTTGCCAAAAACTTTGGCAGTTGCTCCTTTTGGTCTCATATTGCTTGGTTAGCTGTTGTAGAAACCTGCTTCCTCCGAGCTTTTCCAGGGAGATACTTTACAGTGGAGAAATTTCTTCCCTTATCTTCCCTTTCTTTGCCTATTAAGAAACTTATGAATAAAAGGATTTAAAAGATGAGAAAGAAAAAAAATTAAAAAGTACACAAAACCCTAAAAGACCAACGTTTCTTGTCTATTCTGAGGTGGTATTGAAAACACGATTTACTGGAAAGAAAGGTGAAAAATATCCAAGAGAATTAACATGTTCCAAGAGATATTTTTGCTATTATGTTTGCAGAAAAACATTTTTTGTAGAAAGGTTTTAAACCTCTTTTATTAGGTGTTTTATACATGGCAAAAGTCAAGAAAGGAACAGAAAAAGGCTTCCTATTATGTGGAAGCATAAAGACAGAGACATAATAGGCATAGGGACAATATTGTTTGCCGTATTCCTAACTCAGATCCTTGTCAGTGATGCAAGAGAGTGAAAATCCTTTAAGGATTCTTTACATTCTTTCACATAACATCTCTCACAACTCATTCTCTACCTGCATTAACACAATTCACAACATGTTCAACGGAAAAAAAAGTGATCTCCATTTGTCTGGTTTATAACTCAAGTCTGAAAGATGCAGAAGGGCCTCCATTTGTGAAATAGTGCAAATAAATTCAACGGGGAACAGGGGACATGCTACTGGTTACCTTTCAACTATTCTCATACTGGTTGTACTAAATATACTTCTCGATGCAGAGTTCAGGAATTGCTGTTATCTCTGCAGAGAAAGTAGAGGGGAAAACCTGAGAAATGCAGATATAGAAGGTGATCCAGGTGACTAAAAAGTGACAAGAAATTCAGAAACTGCAAGACATTAATGAGATGTCTTCATTTAATTAGCCAGAGTAACATCATTTATCATGCTACCCACAAGAGATGTTCCCCTAAAAGCTAGTGTTTGAAGGTCACACTCATATGTAACACACCTACTACACTACACAAATGTCCAGCTGCAGAGACCTGTTTTACTTAGACTTGGAAAGAAGGTATTAAAGACAATTTTGAAAAGCACCCATACGAATAACACAGGGCTATACACTGTAATCAAGCCCATTCATCCTTCTGGATTCCCAATGTTTAGTGGATTTAAATGTCAGAGGTAAACAATAAGGACTTACTTAAATACTGTTTTCTATAACAAAGTCAGAATCCTCAGGTTTCAGGATATTTTATTCTTTTATAACAGCAGGTTCATGCCTGCCAGCTTTTTCTCCTTACTTCCTCTGCCTATTCATTATTCAGGAAAGAACTTAAATAATGATAAAGCTCCAAAAGCATTCTCAGTAGCAAAAAGCTTCTTAAGGGCTCATTTATGGTCTCAGCTACATAGGGGTAAAACTCAAGTACCCTGACGAAGTGAAAAGCGCTCCTGGGGATACATGCCAGCATAAATGAGGGCTTAATTTGCCCCTAAATTAGAAACTCTTTGTCAGCTGGGGGTTCATATATCCTACAGCACTCAGTGCTGCCCCTCTGACAATTTTTCTAATTGGAATTTCCTTGCCTTAGTGTGAAATTATTAATTTTTTTTAATTGAATTTTTAATGCCATTTTCTTTTTCATTTTCTGACTCACAAAGCTAGTGAAAAGTGTTCTGCAAGTGTTTGTATTTGTTTCAGGTTTTAAGCATTGCACGGAGCTGTTACGCTTTCCAAAGCATGCATTTCTTTAACTGAAATTTTAACTGAAACTTTAACTTCTTTAACTGAAACTTTAAAAAAAAGGCATAATAGGATCCACATTTTAATTTCACAACCCACCTTCCCACCAGGAAAAATTAGAAAGGCACCCGCTAGGAGCATACACCTTCTACACCCTCCACGTGCTGGCGTGGAAGCACAGCTTCACTCCTGAGCACGTGCACGTGCACCAGAGGAATATCAGATAGATTGCAACAACATGAGACTTTTTGCCAAGCAAGAGCCCTTCTGCATTTCGGGGGGTGGGAATTTGTTCAGCACGAACAAACGCCCTCACAAGCGACAGTCAATATGGGTTTGGACTTGGCTGCAGTGACTTCTGCTTGCACACATTTCGGATGCCTCAGAGTTGAGCAAGGATGATGGAAATTAGAGGCTGCTCACAACTTTCTCAGTAAATCTATTTCTGCTATATTTAAACTTCCTTTACACTGGCTGCACAGGACAGCCAGTCTGAAGGATGGTTTCTGCTAAAGGGAGAAGGGAGTTTTATGTTGTTTAAGCTCTGTTACATGCAGAACAGTTCTTCTGTTTATTCTATCTTTGTCCCCTTCACCTCTGCTTCTTTAAAGCTTTTGAAGTTTTTTAAGTTTCCTTTCAGGTAATGTAAAAGCTTTTTTTTTGTTGTTGTTTCTTCTTTTTTTTTTTTTTAAATTAATGCAGTACTGAAGGACTATTTCTAGCACAAAACAGCCAAAGTAACTGTCCAGGGAAGCTGGTGTTGCTTTCAGAGGTTAGAGGGCTATGTTTCTATTGACATAAGAGAGAGAGGCTGCACAGACATAGGAGTGTTTGCATGGTGCATTAATATCACAAAAGGAAAAAGCCTGGCCATCAGATTTTTAGTGAGAATGCGGGCAGTCATCAGGGCTCACTGGAAGAGTTCAGCCTTTAGCTTTCCAGCCTCTTGAATGCCTCCTTCCAGCCTCTTCCTTTAGGACCCTGCCTTACTTTTCTGGTGTTACTTCTCTTGCAGAGCACTCAAGTAGCGAGGAAACATTAGTAAATATGTTAAATTTTGTCTGATTCTAGCTATATGAGGAGCAGGGCATTTCTTTGCCTGCAGCTCTGTTAAACCTTCTTATATTACACACCCTTCCTGTTCAGCCCAAATAATACGATGAAACTCAGATTATAGAAAAATAGCACGTATGTGAGAAGTCACCTCTTATTCCTCGGTCAGTGGCAACAAGGAAAGCCAGCATCCCTCCTAGGTCTTAGTAGCTGCCTGTAAAAGAAGGGACACCCCCAACAATTTACCTGAGCATCTGGACTGCAGCTTTTGCTCTTCAGAAAAAGGGCCTCCTAGAATCCCTTCCAAAGACAGGATTGTTCCCCTTTTTGCAAGGCAAATGTTAGATCTGGATGGCAGAGGTGGAATTACATCTTTAAGCCTAATCCTTCCTTCTTTATCCGAGGCAGGAAATTCCAAATCTGTCATCAAAGCAACACACGTAATGCGTAACCCATTTAACTTGTTTTTCAAACAAATGGATTAGAAGAAAATAAGCAGTGCACATTTTAAGAAGACTAGATACTATTAATGCCAACTCTGTGAGAGTATAAATAAGCTGCTGCAGATTAACAGAATGCAGAATTTCCGCGAATAGCATAAACTAATGGCTCATCGGCTAAAACATATTTGTAGTCTCCATTTGCTGTAAAAGCCCAGCTACTCTGCTGATCTCAATGAAAGGGTGATTGGAACAACAATAAACATCCCGGGATCTTGAAAAATATGGGAAGATATCAGCTTCTGTTAAACAGTGTAGCAATAAAACAGTAGTGAAACTAATAAATAAATACAAACAGGTTTAAGGTGTCATCTCTAGAAGTACCATCCTATGGGTTAAAGATCCGAAGATTTAGACTTAACTGTTCTGGCGTACAAGGAACCCATCCTCTCCTCTGTGTAAGTGCTTCGGTTGTTGTTCCTGGGTACATAAATCACAGGCAGGGTAAATGTGCCATGAGTTAAGGGAAGGAAATAATACAATCTCCTAGCAGGCACCGGGAGCAACAGCTTTTCACACATGTGCCAAAATGCCATGCAGCTATTAGTATGGAAGAAGATACACCTTCTTTTACAAACAGTCTAGAGCAAATTCATATTTTATCTATTAAATCCTTGAGAGCTTACACCAAAGCTCACCAAAGCTCTTTGACACATTTCTCCTCATAACATCCTTTTAAGTCCAAACTCTGCTTTTCTCCCATTTTATAAGTACTGATGAGAGACATTGGCTTGAGACAGACACAGAAGCACAAAAAAAAAAAAAAAAAAAAAAAAAAGGACTAGGTGCCCACAAAGCCCAAGGATATCCAGTAACACTGATCAAAAGCCATAGCACTGAGAGGTGGAGGAAGTCTCTGCTTTGATATAATCTGACAGTGAGGAAGAGTTGACAGAGTCCATAGATGCTTCTGACATACAATAACTCCCTCAGGACAGTGGATACACCTGAAAGTGGAAGACCAAGAGATAATACAATATTGACCACGTTGTCCACACTTTGTGATCACAAATCAGTTTTTTGTTGACAAGGCTCATTTTTCACAGCAGCATCTTCGTCTCCAAGCCTTTGCCAAACAGTTATAACTCCATCAGTGCATTCGGGAATACGCTTAACAAAATTGCTTTTTGCAGAAGTGAGATAGTACCAAAGCAATGCAATTCTGAAAAACAACAACACAGAGGGAAGGAGAAAAGCTATCTGGAAAAACTAGTGAAGATGGCCCTCAATTTCCTAATAAAACACCCCAGTGCATTGTTGCTTGCCTATTATTCTCTTTATGAATTGCAGTAAAATTAAATTACCAGAGTTTTGCAATGTGATGTGTGCAACATCATTTAATTAGAAGGGTAAGAAGTCAAAATTGTGCTTTATTATCAACAAACCAGCTCAGTATGAAGACTGCTCATATATGACTTTAATCTTGAATTCTTCATGAAATCAAATGTACAAAACATTATTATTTGAAGGAGCGACCCAGTCCCTGACGCTGTACAGGAGGCTGCATCTAAATACATGATAAGCTCAGAATTCCTTCATGCTTTCCTCTAAATAATCAAAAAATTTTCATATACCTCATGAAAAACTTAAACCCATGCTTAGATTATGCGACAAAAAATTCAAGGCAGAAAATACCAAATCTAAATTCGTGTGTGTCCTTTTGTGTATTACTGTATCATCTTTGATTAGAGGATCGTATTAAATTAATAACTAATAATAGCCTGGGTTATATTCTGCAGCTATAGATACATATGGTGCTCCTGCGCATTTGTGGTGTGTCCATTAGGGTAATAAAGTCCATGACACGTTTTAACAAAAACAAAAATATGCTGCTATTCAGACAAAGATTCCTGCAGAAACTCTGCTCATTTGTCCATCCTTCACCTCCTAAAGCCAAACAACTACCATTAGTGACCTTATATCTGAATGATGCTTGCTTGACATGAATTACTTGAAACTGAACTTAGGCAAGACAAAACACTTCTAGGAGGGTTGGTAGACAGTGGAATGCAGAACCTGCCATAACGGTGACAGGCCAACCAGCCTTTCGCTGGTCAATGTAGTCTGCATTTTAGAAACACTAGTGGTGACAGGGAGAAATCATACAATGTATACTCAATGGGTGATATATTTAACATAAGTTGTTGACAAAAAAGTTCCTTCCAGCTAAGTTTCAATAAAATATGTCGATGACCTAGCACTTGCTGTCTGTGCCGCTGTCTCATGGAGCTTTGAGCCAAATTTCATGATTCCAAAGTCCTCTCATCAACATACCTGAAAACCTGGCCCCAGGGTAGCTATCACTCTTCCTACAAGAGAAAAACTCTTCACAGTGGTGTCTACAGTTATGGAGGGACCTCACCCAGAAACTCTGGACCGTGACAAACCCAAACACCCCCTCCTCCAAGACATGCTTCTGTTGCTCACCTCTTCTAACAGATACACCAAGCAGGGCACACCACAAGCAAGCAACTGCTCTCTGCTCACCTCCAGCAGGTCAAAACAGGCATATTGCACCTCCCCTCTGCAGTGAGGAAGGGTAAGTCACACTTGAGAGGTGCTACCTGTGTTACGCAACTCACAAAGCTGCTCCAACACTGCAGCAATGACAAACTCACACTGTGCAGAATGGCAGATACAAAGACTTCACAGTTACAAAAAGCTTACACAGGATATAGAGCATTATTACTCGCCTGGGATATAAATAACATTTCATATGGAAAAACTAAAGCACAGATCTGTCAGAGGTCTGTCAAACATCTCTTTGAAAGTTTATACACCCAGTCAGGAAAAGTATGAATCTCACAGGTCCTGCCTATAGCCACAAACCTGTCAAGGCTAAAACATTAAACATCCAAGCTTGGAGCAGCAACGCTCTCTGCTAATGACTGCTGGCATATGGCCAGTGTCTTGCTCTCACTACTTTGGCCTCCATTTTATCAATGGGCCGTGTTTGGTATTCACAGCAGCAGGGAGTGAATATAACACTGGGTATTTACAGAAGCATTTGGTCACTTGTACCAAACATAAACTGCTCCAGAATTACTATGGACTATGGTTTGAGTCAGAACAGATTCAGTGATTTCACTTCCCAGCTCAGTCTCTGCTCAGTGGCTGCACTGTCTGAAGTTAACGGCACAGTTCTGCAGACAGTGTCTGCTTCTAGAGGTGGTAACGCTTGATGTTTGCAGTTACTGCCAGGGACTAGTGTGCAGAAAGGCTCTTGCTCGTCCTTGCTCCTGTGCAGACCAAGGTCACTGCTGAACCCTGTGTGCCACGGTGGGGGTGCAGTAAGTGAGAGGCTGCACCTGTGGGGAGGAGCGGACAGGACAGGTGACCCTGGACTGACCAACAAGGTGTTCCATCCCACAGACGTCATATTCGGTACAAAGCTGAGCGATCACAAGGGTCGAGCTCCCTTCTTCAATGGCTGGCAACTGAGGAAGACTCTGACTGTTCTGCCTTTGATCCCAACCTGTGCACCCCTGAATCCAGTTCCAGAATTTGGCTCCTGAATCCAGTTCCGGAATCCAGTTCCGGAATCCAGTTCCCATCCGCTGCTGCGTCCAGTTTGGGCCTTCCCCAGTGTCTGCCCACAGCATCAGTGGTGCTGGTGATGTGGTTGCCATCAGGGGGGTTGGGTTTGGTATTGGTATTGTATGTATTTGTATATATTTCATTTTACTGTTATTTTCACTAGAGCAGTTTTAGGGTTATTTTCCCAGTCTATAAGTCTCTCTCCCTTATTCCCTTCCTCTTTCTCTTTGGGAAGGCAAAGAAGTTAATAAAGAGCATCTGTCATTCGTCTGATGGCTGGTCCAGCCTTATGTATTTGTATATATTTCATTTTACTGTTATTTTCACTAGAGCAGTTTTAGGGTTATTTTCCCAGTCTATAAGTCTCTCTCCCTTATTCCCTTCCTCTTTCTCTTTGGGAAGGCAAAGAAGTTAATAAAGAGCATCTGTCATTCGTCTGATGGCTGGTCCAGCCTTAATCTTTGAC
>NW_010424931.1:0-10262 GCF_000710305.1 Buceros rhinoceros silvestris | reverse complement strand
AAAAAAAAAAAAAAAAGCAAACACCTAATGAATCAGCAACAGACCGCTAAATGAAAACAAGCTAATCTGCAATTTTTACCTAGTAGCTGAAATAGGTAATACACCAACACCTGTCTATTGCAGACACGGAGATTCCATTCCCTTGAGCACACCTCTGGCATGTATGGTCAGTGGGTGTCAATGACAGCTAAACAGTTGGTTCTGCTTGGTAGATCAGGACTGGCACAGGGCTTGGGATGATGGCATTGAGATCCTGACTCCTGCTGAGGTCTGAGTTGAACCAAGAAAAGTTTCTCCATGGAAACCAAAAGGAGAAGCGACAGCCAGAGGGAATAGTTCTGTCTATGAGCCAAACTTCTTAAAATTTTCACTAGTGACATGGACCACTAGAAATGTTTAAGAATGTTTGCTATGTGACAGCCAGAAGCATCACAAATAAAGATGAGGATCAAGAAACCTAAGGAAAGGATCAAACATACAAAGCACAGGTCATGCACTTAGGAAATAATCATATTTTTCTGAGAAAGAACAATGGAAGTCTTTGAGTCTCCACAGAAGAGGAGCTGGGGTGTTCTCTACGAACCTCCAGGGTGCTGCAGACATGAAAAATACAGAAGCATTTGCTAAGGCATGAAGCAAGGTGTTCCCAAATGAAATAAGGAAGCATTAATGTCACTTTGCTAAGACGCACACCTTGTGCACGATTTGTTCACTCCTGCCCAAGGGAGATTTATTCAAAGTGGAACAGATGTATGGTAGAATGCAAAGTCTATCTTTGGGAAAGAAACTATTAATAAAATGAGCTCCAAGGAGACAAGATTGTTCCCCAAACACGGAATGAGATTTAAGAACCCAGGAATAAAACTACCTACCTACATTAAAGAATGCTGTTGGCACAACAATAAATGGGTGTAAATTAGCCAGGGTTAGGCTTATCTCAGAACAGTGAAGATTCCCATCAGAAGAGTGAGGCTCTGGGGCCGGTTTCCAGTCAGGACAGCATGACAAAAACCAACCAAACAACAAACAAACGAACAAAAGAAACCTGATTTAGGATGAATTTAGGGTGGATCAGGATACAAACGGTGTCATACAAGACAGAACCATGTGGAAGAGTGCCAGCTGTAGCAGGAGATTGAGTTTAAGGGATGGAAGTGTCTTACAGGTTCTGAATTCCAGCTTTTTAAAAAATACTTTAAAATTACGTTCTATGACACAAATAAAAATTATTAATACTAATAATGGAACATTTGCCTAGTGGAGAACATGACAACAGTCCACTTTAAAATGTGAAATGATACATAACAAAACAAATAGCCCACATGAGGCCTTTTTTACTTACTACTTTACTTACTACTTTACTTACTAGTCTTCTGGCAACTATAATAATGAATTGCCACTAGTTTCTACTTTAAACAAAAATTTTCCAAATTTGGTGAAAGCTAATATACTCTTGTGTAAATGGGGACTGCTGCTGAGCAAGTTTCAAAATCTGGAAGAGGAGGAGGGTACAGACTGTAACACATGCCCTAGTAAATCCAAAGGAAATCAGAAATAGTTGTAAAATAAATCAGCATTACTTTATGACAGGATGGTCTTTTGAGTCCGTGTGATCATTGAAAATACCCAAGAGGCTAGGAAATATGTTTTTATTTGCAAATTACGATGCCAATTCCAAAATCCCCAGCCTTCCAAGATGTTTCTTCATATGCCTGCACAATTTAAAAAGCACTTTAAAGGAGAAGTAAAAATTTCCTTCAGGCACGTTGATAATACATTTTTCCCTCTAAGCATCTTAGAGACACCTCTGTCCTGCCATGCTCCCTGTCCTCTGCTGGGCTCGCTCATGCCTTGTTTACTTACCTGTACGGAGAACTGCCAGAGCTGTGTTTGCTGGATCAGAACAGACACTGCTCTTTGTACTCTTGAGATAAGTGGTTGCAACAGACAAGCACTGTTTGTGCATCTCAGCCACAAAATATGATCTTAATAATTACACTTAATCAACTAAAGCAACAACTCGTTATTTTCTTCTCAATAGCCATTAATTTAAAAGGCACTTTTAATTTAGTGCATTTTCATTTTGCTTGTTTGAGAATATTTATTCCAACGAATTTACAAAACCTCTTTGCAGCAACAAAGCACAAGCTGTAAATTGTCCCCTACCTCCGTTTTCTTTCAAAGCTCAAACAAAGGACTGTTCTGGCCTTTCTCATATTAGGCCCACATAAATCAAAGCCTGGTAAAGGGCAAGTCTAGAAATCTGAGCAAACAGCCTACACTAACTATACAATTGGATCGTTAGGTGTCATGCTTCCCATTAGTCACAGACAGAAACTTTTGACAAAGTTTACAAAGAAGTTGAGAGCAGAGCCATTGCGTCATGGATATACTTAATAAACCTGTTAATCTAGGAGTACATCATGCAGAGGTTACAGAACATTGACTGAGTATCTTTCTCCCCTCTTCCTGTTTTAGAGCCGATGTCCTTCTACTGCATTTTCGCTCGTGAGCTGTGCTGAGCCCTCCCATTATGATGACACAATGATGACAAATGACTCCATGACTATTCAGACATGGTCTCAGGCCTTTCTCAAAGCCAGCCCCCTTTCTACACATGTGCAAACTCAACTCCATATTCTGAGGTGGGACAGACAGGTGAAGACAAGAAACTTCAGCTCCCTCCGGTTCACACTGCGCATCATCGGCTGATGTATATTGGCGATGGCTGCATTGAGGTCAGGACAGCTACACCATCTTTATCGTATTTGACAGTCTGCCCCTCATTCATACAACTCAGTTTACGGCCACACAGGGGCCTTTTTCCCAGCTGCACTCCTGAGCAAATGACCTTGGCCCTTACGATCAGTCATAGTTTTAAAAGTAAGGAAACACATGCAGATAAAAGGCAAGATGGTCAACCAATTGGGTTTATAATTAATTGGTGTCAATAATGAAGGTGTAAATTCTGTTTCACAAGACCATAGCTGTTGGAGCTGCCACGAACACATGGTAGAGACCATGTGCAGCTCCGCCTTCCTGCCTGCACTATAGAAAACCCAGTTATCACAGAAAAAGATAAATAATAAAATATAATATTTTGCAACCATGGGGAAGTGATTCAAAGTACCTAAGTTAGAATGTCATTTTATATTTTGAAATAAAGTTTTCTATTGTCTACAATGATAAATTGGTACACATTTATATCACCACAGAATACAAGCAGGGAGAAGAAGCATCTGTCATTAAGGACAGAGCACACAGACTCGCACAATCCACATGCAAGACAGTCAGATGGGAACGAAGCAAGTTCCACTGCACACAATAGGGCAGTGAGACAACATTACTGCTGTGTTTAAGAGAACACATCTGAACAGACTGAACCACAGAACCACGGCATCTGAACACAGCAACTGCAGTTCACAGTAAGAAAAACGCCACGCATTGTCACAGGTATCAGAGGACACATGCATTGCTACTGAGCTGTTAGCATGTGGACCTGCACAATTCCCGATATTCTGTGAACACTAATGCTAATGCTCCATGGTGTCTGCTATGAGGCAGTGCGGCCCGCTCCGCAAGAATAAACCAAGAGGTCTAGTAAAGACAGAGCTGCTCAATGTTTCTACAATTTGTCCGTCTGCAGATTTTGCAGTGGCACAACTGTTGCGAGAAAGCCTGTGGAGGAAAACCAAAAGGAATGAGGCTGATGAGCTAATGCAAACCAAGCTACCTGTCATTTATAATGGAGCACAGTTGGCTAGGAGCAAAATGAAAGGACACAAAGTCTAAAAATGGAACCACAAAGTGATGTTCTGGAGGAATGAAAATGAAGGCAACAAAACAGCAAGAAAACTACTGAAAAGCATTCATATTTAAACCCAGAATGTTTGGGTGCAGAAACACCTATTATAAATCTTAATTAAAGTTGCTCTTCACGTACAAAAGTTTCTCTACACAGAAGAGTAAAATGGAGGTAAGCTAGAACTTGTCCTTTAACTCACATGGCAATACCACTACAGCTCCCTGATCCATTTGTTATTATTATTCAGTTTATGCTAACCTACTCTAGCGGGAGTTTAAACTAAGCTAAAAGCCACCCTAATTTGGAATTAAAATAACCCCTCAGGGACTCAATTTAATATGCCAATTTAACCGTGCCCGTTAAATGGTCAAACTTGTAACAAGCCCTACACTAATATAATTGCCCTGTGACCCATTAATGACAAAAAGAATATTGCTGTCTTGTTGCTAAAGGAGAGAACAGTACTGGTCTGACAGATAGGCTTGCTTTCTGCACCACACCAATAGCCATCTGTATAACCCAGCAGCATATTAGAATTAAAGCTGACATCTTTAATAACTTCTTGTTGCCATACACTATTTGGAAACTGCACATTAGGAAAGGATGCCCATCTATCTCAGTCAGTGTAAGCTGGGGACTTCTTAACATCATTGCTGATTTATTATTATTACTTTAAGACTAACACTGTGCTTGGCACTACAGAAAGCAAAAATTAAGACAATTTCTGCAGCAAAAAATGCACACTGTAACAGATAAAAACTGCTGGGGAAAGAAGGCAAGCAATAACAAAGACCAAACAGTTTCTACGAACACAGCTTCTAGGCCAGCTCCTATCTTGGTGCATGTTTTTCCATCTGCATGGAGATACTGTCTGTACATTTCAAAATTAAACATGTTTTCCATTATAGATATATCCAGACATGGTATTTAGACTAGACTAAAATGTACCACTAACTCTGGATGCTAGGAAAATAACACAGCAGCTAACCATCCTTTGTACTTACACAACTTTTCAAAATGCTGATGTCAACAAGCAAACGGCACCATGCTATTAGACAGTCAGAGAAATGAGAGCAAGAGCATTGATAGCAAAGGTCAAGGAAGGAGCCGAGTGGGGAACTCAACAGGGTTCCTGAACCCAAGTCCCTTGTTTATGAGAGCTATGGTTCACTGCTAAAATAATCGTGAAATAATGGCCAAGTTTTGCTTTTATAAAGCAGCTAGAATATGAGAAAGTGCCAAATGAAGCTGTCATACCTCCAATCCACTACTGGCTCAGTAGGAAAGATCACATGAGAAATAGGAGGAGGAAAAAAAATTCAAGAAACTTGTCTTCAGAAGTAGGCATTCTGAATAACGTACTGCCTGGTACCTGGAAAAGTATCAAAAACATTTTTTTTCTGAACTTCATGGCTGAAGAAATCTATTTTCAAATGGAAACTTTTCCAAGGCAACTATACATTCTCATATGTAGTCTGATGGTTTCCAGATAATGTCAATGGTTAAAGGTTAATGGAGCTCTCAGAGCTAGAATCTCTGATTCAAAGTAAAGGGAAACATCCACTAAGAGTGTCAAATTGCTCTGCCCCTCATATAGACACAGACAGACAACTGAGGCCATTGGGAACCTGGGAAAGGAAAATGTTGACAAATGGGAGGGCAGCCAGAACAGAAAGATTTATCTTTTTCTTTTGGAGACTTCACAGCTTCTGTCCCCAACTCCCACCCAGCTGCTCACTCAGCACCATCCCTGCACCAGCACAATGGGCCAGAGAGCCGGAAGAGTGAAAGCAAGAAAACTTGTGGGTTGAGAGACAGTTTAAAAAGTGAAGGAAAGATAAAAGAACCCAACAAACAAGACCAAGTGATGCAAAGGCAGTAAATCCCACAAGCAGACCAATATCCAGGTATTCTCTGAGCAACCACCACCTTGGAAGACACCCGTCTCCCCCTTTCTTCCTCTACCCCCAGTTTTTACTGCTGTGCATGATGCTGTATGGTCCAGAATATCCCTCTGGCTAGTTCAGGTCAGTGGTCTCTGTTGTGTCCCCCTCCCGTCTGCTAACTTCTTACCCACTCTCAGCCTACTAACTGGTGGGAGGTGGGGTCAGAGTGAGAAATAAGAGAAGGTTCAGCTGTAGTCAAAACACTGTTGTGCTACCAGCACTGCTGGCACCTCAAATCCAAACCACAGCACCACAGCAGGTGTTATGAAGCATGTTAATGCCACTGCAGCCAGACCCAGGGTGAAAAAGAAAAAGGAAAAGCTTCAAGCATATGTAGGCAGAGGGCAAGCTCCCAAGAAGTTTAATGATTCGAATATACATGCCGGGCTTAGCACTTTCTCAGCATTTGCTTTCTGAGCCAGCTGCAGCACTGACATCCTAGTAACATGACTGGAGCCATTAGCTCCTACAGCTGAGTGACAGACCAGGCAGGATGTGGTTGATTTATCTTTCATTTCTGGAAGCATTTTTTTCCTGCTAAACTACTCCCAGTGAAATGTCCACACTCGTAATTCTGGAACTATGTATCTTACCTGAGGCAGATTAACTCTTTATGACCACAATACCAGGACATGACAGAGATTGAACCTCAAAAGCATGAATATTCTTTGATCTAAGATTGCTCCATAGAGGCAAAACCATAACAGAAGTCATTTAAATAGGTTGGAAAGATTTTAAAGTATTGGAGTATTTCTGTGTAACATGAATGTCTTTCATCTGCAAATTGCTTAGTTGTATTCTGGGAAGCTGAAACTGTCACAGAAATTAAACAGAACAAACCGTTAAATGATTTAGAAAATGTATTTTATTCATAAAAAGACTAAACATTGGTGCATAGACAAAATAACTTGCAGCTAGATAATTCAGTTCCTGGATACAAAACTGAGACTATTTTTATTATTTCTTCCATACTGAAAACTAAAATAATAATGGAAAATTAAGATGATATCCAGACCAGGTGCTGGGAGGCCTCAGCTGTTTATCTTTAGCTGTGTAAAACCCAGGTTTTACACAGGTGACCAGCACTATGCAGGGTCGCTTCCTACATTATGAACATTTCATGAGTAAAGGGCATGTTAACCTTTCTTGAAATTCAGGAATTTTCAAAGAACTCCTCTAACAAGAATATTCCCCCAGAATCCACTCTCCCAAAATACAGCTGTTTTCCAACAAGGTAGCATCTTTTTTATTTTAAGAGTTTAAAGGTGGACTTTGAAAAAGCCAGCCTTTGTAAACAGGCTCTTCCCTTTTTTTCCTGGTTGGATACCTTTTTGTATACATTTTGAGAACACAAGAATTTTGAAAACACTAGGTCAGATGATCCATTCCAAAACCTGGCTGATTTGCCAAGAGCAGTTGTTTAAGGAAGACTTCAGATAAACAAGGCAGATATGGGATAAGGCCCTGGAGGGATAAGGGGTCCAAGAGAGATGGTTGATATTACAGGATCACCTCCTTCTAGCTCAAGAGCAGTTCAACTCTAACTTATGTTACCATCCATAACATTAAATATTTTTAAACCTCTCTTTGCTACCAGTTCTGAATTTTCCCAAGGACATACAGGTCACTATCAAACACTTTCTGATAAAGGTGGTACTAAGATACATATATAATTTATTTTTGGCAATGAAAAGATCGTAACAGTCACCCCAGCTGGATGTGACAGGAGTGACAGGTAAGTCACTCTTAGAATAACACCTCAGAATGTACTGGATACAAAAGTTAACTCCCTCTGCCTTTGGTTTTGAAACACATCCAGATACGAAAAATGACACACCACACCCCCATTTTGTTCATATTGCCAGTGGATTTTTACACAAGTATCTGCATTCTTCACATCTTCAAAAAGGCAACCTGTAAAATCAAGCAAAAACAATGCTGTGATTAGTCTCATCACTGCAGGTAAAACAAGGATATTTCATTGTGATAACTGAAATTACATAATACCACAATCTTTTTACTTAGAAAAAATAACACACTAACGTAGTGAGAGAGCAGAGGTTATATTGGAGAGTAGTGCTACTTCCCAACCAGTTTTCTACCTGATATATGTGGCTAAAAATTCCAAAGCTTACTCTTTTTGCTCAAGCACTGCACTGCACTTGTTGAACTACCTATCAAAACCCTTTCTTACCCAGAATAACAAAGCACAAGATGTTCATCTTGTCTAACTTAAAAGGCCGTTTGATAGTGTTTTGAAACTAGCGTAGATTAAATCTTTGATATATTCCCTGTTTTGCCAGCATATTAGCTTGTTTGAACAGCGCTGTCACTGTAAGTGAAATCCTTATTCCAAATTCATGAAAAGTCCTGATGGAAAGTCCAAAGTCATAAAGAAAAAATGCCTTACATTTTATAATGACCAGGAACCAAAACCCAGTGACATACTTCTTCTTTTTAGTGTACTCAGCGTACTGTCATGCCTAACAGCTGTAGAGAGGGAGGGAAATCTATCAAATACAAGAGGCCTATAGGATTTCTGGTGTCTCAACTCATTTGTTCTTGGTCACATGCATGCAGCAGTTTCCCCTGCATGGTTTTGTTTTTGTTTAGCCTTCTTCGGAACCTGCACGATACTAACTCAGAAAGTTTTTAGCTGACTGGAAGCACAATCAGACTGGATTCTCATCTGCCACGGCGAGTGCTTCAGATATTAAACTGGGAACTTTTCTGGTCACAAGGACAGAAAAAAAGATTGACAAAAAAAAAAAAAAAAGACCAGGTTACACAAGAGTAGTCTGAAAATACAACTTGTTTCTCCTACCCCATGAAAAATACACAAGAAAAAAACATTTAAAACATAGACTTTCCTTTTTTTCTCTCCACAACCTTTCAACAGTAACTTAAGTGAAGATTCAAATTACCATCAATTACCACTTGCTGACCCTCAATCATAGCTCTGCTTGATACTGTGAGAAACGAATGCATGAAGCATCATCAATCAGAATGAATTGAAGTATAAAATATCCCTAAGTGTTCAGAAGAAAGGGCAAAACAGAGTATAAACATTTATTTAGGATCCTATGCCCCAAAAATGTTTAAGTGATGTTTATGTCTGCTACAGAGGATGCAAAAAATTAAGCAAGTTTTAACATATTTAAGAGGCTACTCAGAAAGTCATTCATACAAAGGATTCATGTCCAAAATAATGTGACTGTGAGCCATGAACAGGACATGACAATAGCAATTCTCAGTTAAGAATGGACAAAATCCAGTGATCTCCCTTCCTGAACATCTCTTTTGCGCCTCCAACACTAACAGCAGTAACCTATTAGAAAGCTGCAGTGTTACTACATGGCTGGGTTTGTACAGATAAGACACCTGAGATCCCCCAAATGTTCCACATTTCTGAATCATTCTTTTCTTCATCCAAACGGGAACTAAAATTCAGAAACAAGAATTTTCAGAAATGTCTATAGGCAAAGCTGGCCAGCAAACGGCTGGCAGGCCAGGGTGGACGTCTGCCTGCTTTCCTATGAAAACCTCATCACACTGACATAGTCCCACTTTTCATTCAGCTGAATCATCATTTTCCAACACTAAGTTGCTACATCAAAAACATTTCTCTCAGCTCAGCCAAGCGGCGGGACTCCTCATCACGTAGTGAAATTTATCCACTAGGCCAGAGACTCCCACCCTCAAAGACGTAAAATAAAAGGAAAATCAATATGCCTGCCACCTTTCTAATGGTTTAGTCACTCAGCTGAATAGAGACAGAACCATATTAATAGCAAATGTAAGATCTTACCTATGGGGAAGAGTCACAAGTAATACAGGCTAGGGATGAAATCCTGGCACCAATTAAGTCAAAGACAAAACTCACATTGACAATAACAAGGTGAGGAATTTGTCCTTGCATTGCAAGGAAATCAAGAAAAGCAATAACCATCTCAATACACAAGATTCAAAATTTTAAGCAGATTTTTCTGCCCCAAGACTGCAGGCTCCTTTGATACACAGTTTTGAGGTGTCTAAAGTGGATATATTTGTTTAATTTGACTACTTGCTATATTTTATACCACATGAAGTACGCCTTTTCACTCCTTTGCAAGGATTATTTGCAACATAATGTTTCCTTAGACTGCCAGGCTCCCCTACTACCCAATAAATTGAAAAACATCAAAAGGAATCATTGATCACTGTCTGTACTTATATTTACTACCAGTGTGAATGAAAAAAGAGATCACCTCCACAGCTGACAGAGCCAACAACAACAAAAAAGAGATACCACATGGAAATTACAAGCACTTTAAAAAACACCTGAAACACATAAAGATGTTTGAGAACAAAACCACTTACAAGGTTCCACCTTATCCAAAGTTCAATACAAAGCACATAAAATATTTCTTTACTGTTACTGTAGATGCTCTTGGATGTCTAAACAACAGTAAACTCTACATTCTACATAATAATTAAATTATTAT
Organism: Buceros rhinoceros silvestris; assembly: GCF_000710305.1. Taxonomy (NCBI): domain Eukaryota; kingdom Metazoa; phylum Chordata; class Aves; order Bucerotiformes; family Bucerotidae; genus Buceros; species Buceros rhinoceros. The sequence goes on along the minus strand of NW_010424931.1, from coordinate 27 downwards.
TTAATTTAAATTAATTACTAGAGGTTG
>NW_010424930.1:47510-49353 GCF_000710305.1 Buceros rhinoceros silvestris | reverse complement strand
AGGTACCCCACGTCCCCGCCTCCTGCTCCCAGGAGACCCCTGCCTTGGCTGGCGTGCTGTTTCTTTTGCAAATTCCAAGCATCTCTCCTGGCAACCAATTTTGAAGGTGGATAAAACGAGCCAACCCCGGCCTGGAGGCAGGTTTTCCCAGCAGATGCCTCCTCTCGATGAACTCTTGTTTCTTTCAAGGGTTTGCAAATACTTGAAATGATTTCCTTGTCACAGAGATACCATCTTTGGCTCAGGAAGTCCATGAACTGCAAATTGCTTGAGGCTAAAAGACTGTTCTGGGAAAATACCACTCCACGCTTGCCCTGTTCTTGTACCCTTTTCTAAGCATCTGCTGACGGAAACAGAGAAGGGGGGAGATGCCGGGCTCGGTGGATTTTGCTCGTGCCCCAGTGTAGCTGTTCTCTGAGCTTTGAGCAGGGCTGACAGCACTGGCAGACGTGCTGCTGAGGAACCGCTTTGCAATGGGATTCTGCAAACGCAGTTACGCATTGCCAAGGCACGTCTCATCACAGGTCTTTTTGGCTGTGAACCCAGCGCTCTGGTTAAGCCACAATTCACCCCCTTCTGGGACCAGTGCAACTGTTTGCAGAAATCTGCTGTAACCTGAGCAAAGTAGGAATGTACGTGTAGAGGTGAGAAAGTCTTAAGCTGATTTTCTTCTTCAGGTAGCTACTGGCTGCCTCTTAAAGCAGATGGCTGTGCTGTGCAGTCTCAGAGGCTCAGCCTCTTACACATCCTGTCCTTACAACTCATTGTAAGGCTGCCTTACACTCGCTGTTCGTAAGAACCTGCTTTCTGTTGCTTGTGATAAGGAAGGTCAACCAGGTTTTAGAATCACAGAATTGTTTTGGTTGGAAAAGACCGTTAAGATCATTGAGCACAACCGTTAACCCATCAGTGCCAAGTCCACTACTAAACCATGTTCCTCAGCACCACAGCTACACATCTTTTAAATCCCTTCAGGGATGGGGACTCCATCACCTCACTGGGCAGCCTGTTCCAATGCTCTACAATGTTTTTGGTATAGAATTTTGTCCTAATCCCCAGCTTAAATGCCCCCTGGCACAACTTGAGGCTGTTTCCTCTCTTTCTATCACTTGCTACCGGGGAGAAGAGACCAACACCTTGCTACAACCTCCTTTCTGGTAGTTGTAGAGAGTCATGAGGTCTACCCTCTGCTTCCTTTTCTCCAGGATAAACAACCCTGGTTCCATCAGCTACTTTTCACAGGACTTGTGCTCTAGGCTCTTCACCAGCTTCATTGCCCTTCTCTGGACATGCTCCAGCACTTCAATGTCCTTCTTGCAGTGAGGGGCCCAAAACTGGGCACAGTATTCAAGGCCGCCCTCACCAGTGCTGACGACAGGGGGACCATCACTTCCCTACTCTTGCTGGCCGTATTATTTCTGATACAAGCCAGGATATTGTTGGCCTTCTTGGCCACCTGGGCACACTGTTGGCATGTACTCAGCCGGCTGTTGACCAGCACCTCGAGGTCCTTTTCCACTGAGCAGCTTTCCAGCCGCTCTCCCCCGAGCCTGTAGCATTGCAGGGGGTTTTTGTGACCCAAGTGCAGGATGTGGCACTTTGTCTTGTTGAACCTCATACTGTTGGCCTCAGCCCATTGATCCAGCATATCCAGATTCCTCTGTAGACCCTCCTGACCCTCAAACAGATCTAACCCGCTGTCATCCACAAACTTTTTCTGTGCAGAAACTTTCTCCAGCACATTAGGGCTGTACAGCCAAGGTATTAATCCTTAGCAGGGTCAGTGCTTGCTTGTGTGAATATCCTGGGTATGTGTCAGACAGCAGACATGCTCAGCCAATCC
>NW_010424930.1:42400-47373 GCF_000710305.1 Buceros rhinoceros silvestris | reverse complement strand
GAAAGAGTTCAGCTGGGAATGGTTTACTGTTGCATGAATAATTCAGAGGTCTTGTATCTGACTGACTTTTTCTGAGGGTCAGTTGGTAGTGATCACAACCTCAGCCTGGTCCCCTGGACCTTCCTTTAGGGATGTCTTACAGTGATGGGCAGAATTGCATCGTCCCAGGAAAAGAAAATGGCCAGAGGTATCCCAAAGGAGAAGCAGATTGTGATTTTTTTTTCCTAGAAGCATCTTCACAGCTTAAACGTTCAGACTGAAACCCTTCATATCATGTACCTGCTGCAGAACTTGCTTTTGATAAATAGAGCTAAAAGTAAAATAAATATTGCATAGATGTTCACTAAGTGAACTGTACCCATTTTGTGTACGGATTGAAGCCATGGTCCTGACAAAGATGTAGGATGACTTCATGTAAATTAAAGACTAACTCAACGTAAATGCGTGAGGGGTTGTGTCCAGGTTACAGCCTTAACACAACCTTTATAATTTTGAGCACACATGTCTTAAACATGTCTTTAAAACAGAGTATAATTCTGCCCTGGGCTGAGATTTCCCTCTGTTAAATCTTATGTTGCACATTTCTCCTAGAAGACAGCTGAGAACAGCAAGTTCTGGGACTTGAGAGAAAGGAAGAAGCCAAGCAGGAGACTGGAGTATGGTTTGAGTGAGTCTCCAGATAAAATATCTGCAATGACTTATTAAAGAAAAAAAGCTAATTCTGCTTTCATTTCCATTAAACTGGGTTACACGAGTTTAAATGAAAGCAGAGTCTGACCAAACTCTGCTACAAATCAGCTATATAAAAGCATTAAGTTGAATGCTTAATTGGTATAAATGGCATATTTCTGCTATTAGCGTTGGGCTGCAAACAACCTCAGTCTCAAATTAATGAACGAAAATGATGATCATTTCAGAGGGGTGAAGAAGGTCCAAAATGACAAAGGACACTTTCCAAGATAATTTACTTCTACTGAAGTAAATATCTGAGTGTGAGGAAGAAGAGAGGTTCTCTGTAATTCTGGAACAGAACTTCAGAAACAAGGGTCTCTCTAGTTCTTTGACAACCCTCTTCTTCTGCATTTGGAAACAAACCATGGCTACGTCCAAAGCTGCTGGTTTTAAGATGCCTAATCCAGCCTGCGTGATTGTGCAGGTTATGGAAAAACCCTCATTCAGTTTGGAAATGCCTTTGATAACACTGACCTGTGGCAAACCCTGGCAGAACTCTGGTTCCTACCCGGGGCAGCTGTTAGAGGAATCAGGAAGTGCAAAGAAATAGGTTATTTGCCTAAGAACAGTATTCAGAGAACCGTATCAGCAGGTAACGCACTAGAAGTGACTGTGTACCAAGTAAGCAATTAGGAGAGGATCTAGTGCCCTCTGGATGAAAGAGGGCTTTAAGCAGCTCAGGTAATAGCAGTTCAGAGGTTGGATTTGCTGTGTTGCAGCAGCTTGGAATGAACAGTAGGATCCACGGTCCAGGATCCAGCGTCAGGGAGCGAGCAGCTGGGGGTGAGGGCTAAGGAAGAGAATCTGCTCCTTCCATCCCTCTCTGGGGTCTTCAGCACAGGAAGGACACGGACCTGTTGGAGTGGGTCCAGAGGAGGCCACAAAAATGATCGGGGTGGGTGGAGCACCTCTGCTGTGAGGACAGCTGTGAGGACAGCTGTGAGAGAGCTGGGGTTGTTCAGCCTGGAGAAGGCTCTGGGGAGACCTTAGTGTGGCCTTTCAATGCCTATCAGGGGGCTATAAGAAAGATGGGAACAGACTTTTTAGCAGGGCCTGTTGTGACAGGACAAGGGGTGATGGCTTTAAAATAAAGAGGGGATGTTTAGACTAGATATAAGGAAGCAATTGTTTTTGCTGAGGGTGGTGAGACACCGGCACAGGTTGCCCAGAGAAGGTGATAGAAGCCCTATCCCTTGGAAACATTCCATGTCAGGCCGGATGGGGCTTTGAGCAACTTGATCTAGTTGAAGATTGCTCATTGCAGGGGGGTTGGACTAGATGACCTTTAAAGGTCACTTCCAACCCAGAGGGTTGATGTTTCTATGATTCTATGATCCAGACACAGTGTGAGATTCAGGTGGAGCAGCCACACACCTGGTGTGCCTGGGGAGGAAAATGAGAGCAGGAGGAAAGGAGGCACATGGTCCTTGTTGGTGCTCAGTGCTGCCATGATTGGTGCTCAGCTAAGAGTGAGGGTGCATAGCTCCCTTCGACTCTTCGGGTGGGTTGTGATGTGCCCTCCTTACGTTTCCCACTTCTGCACAGCCATCCCCAACTACAGGTGCCCCATCATAAATGCTGGCAGCTGCGGGAGGCATATTCAGAAAAAAGTACAGATTCTTCTTGTTTGGGCCCAGATTTCAGGGTTCCTGCTACAGCATGTCTTCTCTGATCTTTTCAACCTGGCTGCTTGCTGGATTTTAAAAGAGCAACCCCTATAACCCTGCAGAATTTGCAGGCAGTGAACTGTGGAAGAGTTGATCAAATAACCGATTAATTTCTTAGAGACGGCTGTTTTCTAATAGTTGTACCTGAACAAGAAACAAAAGATAACCTGGTGCTAGAGTACATAGAATAGTAGAAGAATACAGGTGGGAAGAGCTCTTTGGAGATCTCTAGTCCTAGCTGCAAAGATAGATCAGGCTTCTCAAGGCTCTATCCTTGGAAACATTTAAAGACCCTCTGCGCCCTGCTTCTGGTCTGTAAAGACAGACCTTGTGATCCTACACACCCCCCATCCCCTCCTTTTTTCTAATCTGCTTTTTTCTTGTCATTGCCTCTTGACCTTTTTCTGTGCACCTCCGAGAAAAGTTTGACTCAATCTTCTCTGAAATCCTCTTCAAATGTTAAAGGCAGCAATTAGTTCACCCATAAAACTTCTTTTCTCTGCACTAAACTCCCCTGGTTTCTTCAGGGAATCTTCATTTGTCATATGCTCCAGACACCTAAATATCTTAGCAGACCTCCACTGGACTCTTTCCAGGTTGTTGATATTACATCTATTTCAATTTAATGAGTTGCAACAAGTAGGACAATTTTAATTCACTTTGATTTTTTCTGCCTAGTATTCTTAAAGACTAGTCCATAGTTCCCCTGATACATTTTGGTACACACACCATGAATGACTGTGAAATTGAGGAGCCAAACAGTAACTGCTCATCAACAGGTGAAGCACACGAAGATTAACTAGAAAATCTGAGTAAGAAATGACCCCAAGATAGAGCATTTACTGCAGTTATTTATAGAAAATATAGTCATCTTAAATATATTTATAGAAAAAGAGATGGGTGAGACAGAAATATCCCCAGATATGATCCAAGAAAATCCCTACAGAGGGTCGTTTCTCTCGAGTATAAGTAGTGAGTTGACAGCTCTGAGGCAGCGTGAATCGCCTCTTTCTCAAGAAATATTAATTTAGATAGCCAAAAATAATGTCAAGAGCGCTTTTAACTAAACACTCCACTGAAAAGCAAGGATCACAGCTCTCCACCTTTTCCTGTGTGTGATATCCAGCAAGAGGCTAGGCTTTGGGAGAGTAGCAGCTGTGGCGTTCTGTAATCCCACACCAGGAGCAATGGGATCAGGGTATGCAGGTCCCACGGGTGCTCCACTGAGAGATAACCAATGCCACAAGGGGGCAGGCATTAAAATCTCCCAGTTACCCAGGGCCAGCTCTCTGCCTTGAGCAATACCTTCTCGTTAGATCGAGCTGTTTTCCACAGCAGAAGAGTGGATCAGGACAATTATTTCAAAAGTGGCCTTTAGCAGTGGTGTGGTATATGCCAGCAAGATTTACCAAAAGGATAATCACACATTACCCTGACCAATGGTATTGAAGCCTATTGGCTTGTTGAGCTCTACAGCAGTTGTTTTGCTGGCAAAAAGCATGAGTTTTGTTGTGGACGCATCTTGCCAGTTCAGTTATGGCAGCAGTATTTTATTGAGGGAACCCTAGTTTGGCAGTTTACTGAAGCAGTTACACCGGGTTTCCAAGCTTTGCATACAATTAGGACCAATGATGTTAAACGGGATGATGGGCTTTGTGCTCTTGCTGTGTACTGTGTCTCAGAGCTAATTAAGATGTGGTTCATCAGCCAGAGAAATTGATCTGCATATGTAATGGGATGGGGGTCTGTTTTGGGGCAAGTATTTTATCCAGCTGCTAGGAGTGGTCTCCTCACAAATTATTCATCATTGCGACAAGATAATTCATTTCCCAGGGTCTTTTGGACATCAGCAGCTTTCAGAAAGCAAAAGGGGCTGAGTGGGGGAAAGGATTCCTTTGATCTCTCCTTTGATCCAGGGAGAACATACTCAGCTCCGCATACTACTGAAATTCGGTTCTTATGTGTATGCCTTCACATGGAGACGTCGTCTATAATCTGGAACAAAGTCCTGGTATACAGACAGAGAAATCCTGGCAGGTGCAATATGGTATACAACAGCTAAAGTGAGCCGATGTCGTATATTCATCCAGAAGTTAAGCCGCTCCACCCATATATCTCAAATTCCCAAGTGATTGTGGAGAAGATCAATGCCATTTAGATGGCTTTTTGCATGCGGCCTGAGCATCAAGCAGCAGTAGCAAGTGTCAGTGGTGACAGTGCCTGGGTGCCAGGCAGTCTCGGAAACAGCAACATGATCTTTGTGAATCTGCCTGGTTCATTACACAGGGGGCCTGTGGCCCAGATGACTCATTCAGAAGCAATACAAGTTTTTTCTTTTTTCTTGAGAAGAGTGGCAGAAGAGACTTCATTCCACTCTCAATTTTTATAAGAAATTCCTCAGAAAAGATGGGCAAGTTTGCATGTGTTTCTATCTAACCCAAAACATGTTGCAGAAGGTACTTTCTCTTCAGTCTTCCTCATCAACCCAGGCAGATTCACATCACCAAGGAACTATGGCTTCACTTAATTAAACATGTGAAGCTACACTTGAACACATCTAGAGCTTGAAAGAGT
>NW_010424930.1:16950-42328 GCF_000710305.1 Buceros rhinoceros silvestris | reverse complement strand
TCTAGAGCTTGAAAGAGGGTTCCCCACTAAGGTGACAAAATGTTACTTAAATGTTACTTACTGAATCACTAAAAAGCACTTAAGAGCTACTCCCATTTCTGTTAAAAACATTTAAAGGGCCAGCACTACAAAGGGTTAGTTAATGTTGTATTAGCTGAGATGGATGGGAGATGGGACAGGGTTTGAAAAGTTCATGTATGCCTGCTCAGAGCTGAAGAAATTCATCAGAACTAAAAGAAATTTGAAGGCAAATGCCAACTGGATGACATCCCAGGCACACCCATCTGTGAAAGTATCTTCCACTCCTTGAATCCGCAATGACTAATGAGTGGTAGGATAATGGAGTTAAAACTATTGTAAGAGTACTTCACACAAAAGGGGAAGAGAAATGACTTAGAGTGTCATTAAGAAAATTGGGATGAAAAAGACTGATGGAAAATTGAGCCTGATACTCAAGAAACTCTGAGCCGCTGACATTAATCCATGTCCAGTCTGACTGGCAGTGATGGGAAGCAGAAAGAGGTGGGTGATTGTTGGCATCCTACAGACTCCTGCTTGTGGTTTATAAAATGCTGTGAATGGCTGAGGGTAGAAAATACTGTAAGTAGAGTACTTTGGGGATTAATAGTCCTTAATGTCCTTGGAGCTGTTCCAAATACAGGTTTGACCTCAATGTTATGAGTAATATTTGGCCAGTGCTGCAGCCTGCAAAGGATGATTGCTTATCTCTGTTCTGTTTAACTGAACACGTATGTGACATTGGATCAATAGATGATTAGTATTTCATTAGTATTTCACATGGTGAGAAGAGAGATGGTCTATGACACTCACACAGATGATCTCAGGTGCATGCTGGTGGATATTTACAGCTACAAGTTTGTTCCTGTATTTGAGGTTTTAGATTCCCCTCTTTTAAACTGCTTATACGCACATGGTGCCACATAAATAATACAGAATAAATATAATCTATTTTAAAGAGCGCAGTAGACTTGTCATCTTGAATCTCAGGGGTTTTGCCAGTTCTAATAGTGTAAAATTGCTCTGTTGACACAGATCATGATGCTTAGCTTTTATGCAGCATATAATCTCACATGCTCTAATGTTAATTAAATTTCAAAGAAGCAGTTTTTCTGATCTCTCCACAGGGAGCTTGTTGCTTTAAAATGAAAATACTGGGTTGAGATAGTCTCCACTATATCAGCATTACGTTCACTACATTAACTCAGTAAAGACTTCGGCATAAGACATATAGCTGAACCTCAGTAATCCCCTTTGCTTGTCTGGAAACCCAGGGCTCCTGCACCGTATCTCATTTGCAGTGAGTGGGGTTGGTGACTTGTTGCGATATTAACCTTTCGTTTGTTATAACACCCTGAAGTGTCATCACATCACTCAAATGAGTCATGCAAATAAATGAGCAACGTACACAGTGCTGTGAGGGGACGGTGGCCGGGCTTTGTTTGCAAAACCTTCCCTATGCTGGTTAAGAATTGCTGCACTGCATCTGTCAGTCATCATCCATCATGTCATCATCCGAGGCTCTTTAGAAAGGGGCTGAAGGCGTGTTGTCTGTCCAGAAGCAGCTCACCCTCCCAGTCCCAAATGTATTCTCACTTAGCACGTGGTTCAGATGGTAGAATGAGCAGAAGGAGGGAGAAGCGCCTGCCACAGAGCTCTGCTGCATTGCAAGTCTGAGATTTGCAACAACCAAACCCTCCACACTTGCTTGCACCCCTGGCTCCCAGGTGCAACAGCACACAAAGCTCTGGGAGAGAGAAGACAGTGAAGTTGTGCTCCTTCTAGACTCTTGTGGGTTTCTCAGGTTTGGGGAAGGGGTGAAAGAAGAGGGGCAAGTGAAAGCTTTCTACCCAGGCAATGATTTTCGGGCAGGGAAGAGGAGAAGTGGCTGGTTAGCTTGTGAGTGAACAAGGACTGGTCCTGCTGTTTAGTCACTAGGTGAAAAAGCCTCCCATGAAAGGTTTCTCTGGCTGTGTGACTTCATCCATACTAAAAAAGGAGGATGAACAGGCTAATACCCAAGGCTTGGCTGGTCCTGAGGCACATGAAAAGTGTTTGCCTCTCGTAGATGAAATGATGGGACCACTTGCTTGGCTTTGGTGTGAACAAAGAATGAAATAGGAAATGCTCCTATTCAGGGTGAGAGTCCTGGACATCTTCAAATCCACTTAGCATTATATGGAGTGTCAGGATGCTAGTCCTGAGTGCTCTCAAATATTCCCAGAGGTTACAAGCTCAAGCACTCGACTCAAGCGAAAGCTGAGACTTTTAAAGATGGATACAAAGGAAGCTAAACCTTCCCCAGGGGTACCCAATAGACCCTATGCAGCCAATTATCACATTCTCTCTCCATCTGAGCAGTGTGAGGTCTAAGAGATGGTGAGAAGAAAAGGAGGTATTAGGGGAACTCCTACTGCAGGGAAATATGGTTGTGGTTGGGAGGAGAAAAATAATTTCAGGGTGCCTGAAAAGCACGTGTCTCTCATCTGACACCATATATATGCTCTGCACAAATGTCACGTGTCTGTGTGGGAGCTGGGCTTGGGCCAGCACTGCCCCCCCTCCCCGTGTTCTGAAATCCCACAAGGAGAGGTCTCAGGAGTCGGAGGGATGGGAAGGATTGGAGTAAGCTTGATGGGTGGGAGGTGGAAAGAGTCTTCTGGAAGCGCTGATGGACAGTGCTACTGTAACCTCACTGACAGTCCCCGAGCCGTTCTGACCAAGTGGTTTGTGTTTATGTCTGGGGATCAGCTCCAACGTGCACACAGTCTTGAGACGGCTTTCTTAATACAACCACTGCTGCTACTTCATCTTTGTTGGTCTGGAGTGGGCTTTTTTTGGCTTGGTCTTGATCCCACCTTTATGCAGAAATGCTTGTTTTCTTTGGGAGCTTAGGTATGTTAGTGCATTCTGGAAATACTTTCTGGGGGCATATGCTAGAGCAATGTATCAAATCCTTTGTGTTCCTTGCTAACGTTCAATGTTGAACTGAATATTTTTAATTCTCCTTTTCATGAAGTACTGCCAGGCTGAGGTCTTTGTCCTTCATCAAATAATATTCCCATCGGAGTCAAGGCTGGATGCAAATGAATGCAAATAATTTAGTCCATTGCTATGTTTTTTATAAAGCGCTTGTCATCCTTCAAGTCACTTTGGTTTTGTTAAAAAAAGGAGAAGGTTAATGAATATTTGTCACCACAGTCTGCTGCATCCAATGGAGTTTCATAGGAGAGAGGAAAACACAGAAGGTCTTTGACAATATGATGCAGGAAGAGTTTTATTGATTATTGAAAAACATCTCACTACCCAAACAATGACCTTCTTGGTTTAATCTTTGTAATCCAGGAACCTCACATAAAGTAGGAATTTTAACATATATATATTTGTACACGTATAATTTGTACATGTGGAATAATTAAACCTTGCAGCTGTGATCACAAACTTTCCTTTCAAGTGGCACCTTCAGAATACTCACATTTGCCCTAATCAAAGAAATGGAATTCAGAAAAAGTGCAGGTTTTCTGTCCATTAATGTGAATAGGAAATGTGTATTGCAAAAATCTCTCTCAACCCAAGTACCAGTAACTCAATTTGGAATAACTTGTGGTTAGTGGGATTTGCTTTTAAGCAATTGAGTTCAAATATGTAATACAGCAATAGTGGGAAATGGTTTAGATTAAGCAAATAATGTAAAAATCATTTCTGGATGTATTTTTATTAAATTTTCTCATTGTCACAAGCTCAGAGCCTGATGTTGCAAATGGCTGAGAAGATCCTGGGAATTGCTAAATACTTTGCAGTTCTACCATGTATAGGAGGAGGCTGAGAAGATTTCAAAGCACTTTGGAGGAAAGAGATTTATATTTGAGATGTAGCTGAAAAAATCCACAGGACAAACTGTGATTTGCCAGAATTACCATACTGGGCAGTGAAAACCTTTTTTAGAAGAGCATAAATATGAGTATACTGCCTCAGTTATAGGGCTCATCTAGCCCAGCAGCCTGTTTCACTTTTCCATCTGCAAACTATTTTCAGTTCAGGGGGTTATTGAACCCTGCGTGGTTTGTAGTTGGTATTAATGATTGTTCTCCTCAGTATCTCTCCATCCTCTGCTTTAACATATGTAAACACAGCATCCCTGGGCAAAGAATTTTTCAGCTACATACGAAACCATCCTGTTTCATTCGTTTTGAAGCAGGTTTCTACTTGCTTCATTTGACGGTCCCCAGCTCTGGTCCCAGAAGAGCCTACGAACCTGCTCTCTCCAGACCACCCGTGAGTTTGAAGACTGCTGTTATATGCTGCCTCAGTTATTGTTTTTTTCTCCCTGGCCAAAGGCACTACTTGGTCATTCCTTGTCTGAAAGCTGTCCATACCTTCAGTCATCCTTGTTGGTGTTTGACATTTTCCCAGTTTTAATATGTGTTATCTGGTAGCAGGGCACCAGAACCACATTGACTCCTCCAGGTACGCAAACCATGCATTTCTACAGTTGTACATAGATGTCCACTGTTTTAGTCTCTATTTTTAACTCATAATTCCAAACATAGGCTTTGTGGTTTGTCCCATTTTGCACATATCTACACTGCTTTTATGTGCCATTTCATTGCTAGGCATCCTCAGGTCCTCCTACAATTCTGAACTGCCCTCAGTCTCACTGCTCTGAACAACTTCATGCCATCAGCAAACATTGCCATCTCCCTGTTTACCATCTTTCCAGGTCATTGATGAATGTGTGGAACAGCAGAGCACCAGCAGAGAGCCAGGCACAACTCCACCAGTGATCTCTCTCTGTGTATTACTCCTGCCCCCTGTTCTTCTCTATTAACCATTGATTTATTCCTGTGAAAAAACTGTGTGATTCCCTTAAAAACCTTTGGAAAGGGACTTTGTCAAGACGGCTTTAGAAATCCAAGTAAACTCTATCAATTTATTTAACACTGGTACCCATTCTCTACAAAACTCTCCAAGAGAAGCCAGCGTTGTGCTTCCAGCACGGAGCACCCCATTGCCTACAGCCGCTTTGCTACCCCTTTGACTTCTCTGCATCCTTTGCTTCACCTGCCTGGTAAGGACACCAAAGCTAAATACATTGTCTCTAAGTACAACCTCTCAGGAACTTCTGTTGCTTTTGATTAATTATGAACATTAGTACTTTTCAATCCTGTGTTTCAGGTCAATGGGGAGGAAAAAAGATTTTTTTTTACTACAATAAGAGGATTTATAAATCTGTTGTCAAAAAGCAAGACTGAGTCAATGGGGCAGAATACCAGAAAGGTAGCAAGCACACAGGCTAATTTTTGTCTTAGCCCTGAAGACCTCTTTTCTAGAGTGGAGCCGTCCATGTTGATGAGAATATAACATCTTGTGATCCAATTTACTTAGAGTTTGACCTAGAAGAAATCACTGCAACCATGTAGGGTTTCTTTGCAGGATGGACATGTTGCCTGCATACAGCTCAGCAGGTCTTGGCTGCACAAGGCTGTTTCAATTTTTAATGAAAGACTCCTAGAGATGAAATATTTAACACCACTTTCTATAAAGTCCAACTCCCCTTGCTACCAGTACTAACACTGCAAAGGGCAGCGATACTGCTCGTTGCGCTAAGTGTTTTAGAGTCATGGATGAAAAGAAAGGTCTTATTTTATTATTATTAAAGTTGAATATAGTGTGCAAAAACCTTGAATTGAATCGTGCGGTTCTTACTTACTAAGGTCAGTGAGAGTTTCAATCAACAGGAAGATTTTAATCAGGTGAGAAATGGGCACAACCTTGTTGACTAGGTTTTTGAGAAAAATACTTTAAAATTCAGAAGACACCTCCCCCCCATCCCCCACAAACATTATATTGTAAATTTAGAGAGATGCTTTAAGCCATCTGAAAGATAATTGTTCTGCAGTCTGCCCAGAAACAACAACGGTTAGTGCCCACCCCTTCTTTTGATTAATTTTAAATTTCCCTGTTCATTTCTGGGGGAAATCTTTAAGGAAACCCATCCCTTATGGTGTGCAATTTCCCTTCTGGGAGCTGAAAATGTTTCTACTGCATCAATGAAAAACTGTAGTTCAGAACAAGAAACTTTAAACATGAGTTGGCTCCCCAGTGGAACCCCGCAGAAGCTGGTATCTGTGTGCATTACAGCGCCGGCTGATCAATAGTAATTCAGGGATAGAGTGGCGTATCATCAACTGCAAGATATTTCAAGGCTTGATTAGTTGTGCTCCTTTTCCATTGGGACTGTAGTGCAATCTTCACTTATAAAGACATGTGATCTGAAAGCCTGAGGCAGAACAATCCCTGTTTTCACAGGAGAAGGTTTTCTAGGATGGAAAAGCTTTTACATCCTCATCCTTGTTTCTAAAAGCTGTGACTTTTCCACAAAATAAAAAATAAAAAATAAAAAAAAAAAGAGCTTAGGATGGCATCAAATTCACAGCCTCTGCGAGGTAAAAGAGCATGTAAAAAAATATTTTGGGCAGTGTTTCCTCATGCCTGCTTCATTTTGTCTCTTGTGATCTATGCTTTTCTTGGGGCTCTCATGTTTTCCCACATTGAAGGTAACCGGAAGGTCAATTTAAGTGAAGAATATAGAGAATTTCTGCAGAATCTGTGGAACATCTCCAGAAATTTATCAGGTATGTATTGGAATTTCAAAATGACTTTAACTATGCAGGGAGTTACTCATTCTCTTGCTATTTGAATGAGATTTCTGGCTTTTGAAGACATTATTTGAAATACTAACAGCTGAACCTGCAAGCAGGGTTTTCCCTCTGCCTAGCTGACTAGCTCTGACTGCTCTTGTTTGCTTGTCTTCCTTAGCTGTGATTTTGACTGCAAGCTTCCCTGGTCCCTGTGTGCCTGCCTGAAAAGACTTTTCCTGTGGTGCCTGTGTTCTCCCTTTTGCCCAAGTTACCTAAGGTCCTTAAAGAGCAGTTGAGATTCCCACGGTGTTTCCCTCGGACTCCTGGGGACTGAACTCTCTCAGAAAGTCCCTTCCAGCTCCCTCGTTCCAGCTCTGAGCTTCCTTACCCACCCTCTGGCAATGGGATGCCTGGATGGAGGCAGGTGCCACGCTGTGCCCCAGACCTGGTGGTGATGATGGAGGGGGTAGAGGGTAGAAGGTGTAGAAATTCTCCTGGATCTGTGTCAGGGCTCATACACGGGCTTGGACTTTCACTCAGGTAGCTGTGCTGACACGATGATCTGTTTGTATCTCTGTAGATAATGTCTTTTCAAGGAGAGCTCAGCTGTGGGGAGGAGGGACGTGGGGTGCAGGCTCTGGGATTCACAGCTGGGCACTGGGTAGTGCCACCCGCATGGTTCATATCGGTCATGTACTGATGACCCCATGTTTCATGGGGTCAAAAGAAGACTAATCTTCTTAGGAGTCCAGCATGAAAGAGGACATTCAGGCTGGAGCTGAATAGCCAATCCTCCTGCCCTGCTTCATTATGCTTATTTTTGTGTCATATTTTGACTTTGTTGGGGTTTATATTATTATTATTTATTTGTTCCTTGGTTCTTTATTTACCAAAGCCACTGGACCTACCTGATTTTTGGGGGGCGAGGGGAAGGGGTTGGTGAGGTGAATATTTTTATCCTCTAAAAGCGTACAAACAAATCCTCAGCTGGCCTAAACTTCATTGGAATAACAGGCTGGCTGCTCCCTGAGTGGTGGTCTGCAAACACTCACCGTGTCTCCTGTTGTTACTCTAACAGATAACATGACAGAAAATGAGGAGACCTTTAGGGAAAAAATCCATGAACTGCTCAACGGAGCTGAACGAGACTGGTTTGTCAATCCAAAAGATATATGGACTTTCTTTGGGTCACTCTTTTTCTGCTGCACAGTATTCACAACTGTGGGTAAGTTCAGAGGTAAAGTAACACCCTGCAGAAACAATTGCTGTCACTGCTTTCTCTAAAGTATTTCTTCCAGGCAATTTTTTTTTTAAAAAAAAAAAACAAACCCAAAACCCAAATCCCCTTGAATTTTTCTCCTGGAGTATTGATGATGAGTCTCCAAGGGGTTCTGCAAACACAAATTGCAGAGATGTAGCTGAGCCAGAGAAGGAAGCCAGCATTCAGTAACTGATGGTACACGCTAATTAGCTTCATCATTACACGTGTAGTATGACATGTACTCACAAATGACATATACACAAACCTGTTATATTAAAGTAAAAAGAAAGCTCCATTTTCCAGTCAAACCTTTTCCTTCCCAGCACCGTGTGTTGCATGGGGCAATGTTTTCTTCACCGGAAGAGGTAATTCATTATGTGTATATTATTTTTCAACTGCTTCCCTGTTATTTATGTCTATCCCAGCTTTGTAAATCTGTGATTCCATAATTAACCAGGCTGTTGCTGTTCACACTTCTCTGGGTTAACAGCACACGGAAATGTTTAAGTCACACCTCTGAAATCTTTCATTACGACTTTGTATTTCAAAAGAGGACCTACATCAAATACAAACACCTGCTCTGGTTTTGGCTCCCTCTGCTTTGCTAAATACAAGTCCTCTCTCTCGTTCCCAAAGCTACTTTTACCGCTTTGAAATTCGGCAAGTACAGACACCGAGTATCGAGACTTGTCAGAATCAAAGCTGGATGGGAAATGGACCCACAGCATTGTACCAGATTGCACTCTCACTGAGTTCAGCCCCCAGCTCAGCTTCCCTACAGATGGACCCATGGGACTCTCTCACTGTCTTGCCTTTTGGATCCTTCTTAACCCAGTCTCCCAGGTCAGGAAATCTTCCTGGTAACAGTCTTTAGCAGGCGAGAGGATGCACACCAGTCTTGGGTTGGCCCAATCCTTTTGCGTCTCTTCCCTAAATGGCCTCTTGTTGTCAAGAGGTTAAGTCAAACAGCTGATAAGGTGTGGATAATGTAGGAAGAGTTAACTCAACAGGACTGGCAAACTCTGGATCTCCAAGGGCTTGAACAGGTAGGATGCCTGCATTAGTAAACAGCATCTGAGATTCAGAAACATTAACAGCTTCAAAGCAAAGCCAAAAAGAACAGTATGCTCGGACTGAAAATTGTCTTATAAAATTGACAGCAATAAAAAACTCAGAGGATGTGAATACCTAATAAATCACAATGTTCTCTCTCTCTCCACTCCCCACCCCCACCCCCTACTCCTTTCCCTCCTCTTCCTCTTTTTGTTTTTTTTCAAGGTTATGGGAATACCTATCCTGTGACACGGATTGGAAAATATCTCTGTATGTTGTATGCTTTATTTGGCATCCCTCTGATGTTCTTGGTCCTGACAGACATGGGAGACATCCTTGCGACTGTCTTGTCCAAGTCTTACAACGAATTCAGGAAAGTACAGTCAAAAATTCTAGCCTCTAAATTCTGTTCTGGATTCACATGTAACAAAGGGGATGAATTGAAATCCAGAGCACAGTCTAAAGCAGTCACCAACGAGCCCTTGACTATTATGGAAGTGTTAAAAAATCAGCCAGGTGTTAAAAAGAAGCCAGTCAAATATCGCAATGTTGAAATTTTTGAAATGTTAATTGCCAGAGAAAATGAACACACAAAACTAGCAAGAAATAAAAGCATTGAGAGATGGAGTTCATGTCCCGAACTAGCCAGGGGAAAGACAATGTCCAGAGTAATGGAGAATTTTGACAAAATAGGGAAACAGCTGGAAAAATTAGACGTGCCCATTGTATTAATGGTGCTGGTTATCTTTGTGTACATCTCCTGTGCAGCTGCTATTCTTCCAAACTGGGAAACCAGGTTGGATTTTCAGGAAGCTTTTTATTTCTGCTTTATCACCTTGACAACTATTGGATTTGGAGATACACAACTGGAACATCCCAAGTTTTTCTTGTTTTTTTCCCTGTATATTATTATTGGCATGGAAATTGTCTTCATTGCTTTTAAGTTGGGCCAAGAACGCTTAATTGTTTTGTATAAAAAGGTGATTTCATTTTGTGGGGAGAAAAAGATGCCATCGAAGAAGGTATATCCAAAATAAGAGCACTAATTTCTCTTTCACTTGTAAGCATTGACCACTGCAATGAGATGAAACTGTTCCTGTGCATTTCTGCCTTGGTGGGCAGGAGACATATTTTATTCTGATTTCCTCTGCGAATCTGCTGTAAAATGGCTGAATATCTCAGGAGACACTTGGTGAAGGCATCTCCAAGAGTACTTTCCAACAGGGTCCCATCTCCTGATAATAAAAGAAGGTGATGCATGATGAAAGAGCAGGAGGCTCTCGCTGCCAGTGTTGCACCTTTTGCAAAGCTCTGACTTTCAGTACTCTCTCTGTCCTCTCTCCCATAGCAAATCAGCTTAGAAATTTTTTTCCAGCACTCGTCCAAGCAAAGCCCAGATCACTGTCTCGTCCTGCCACCTTGTCTCCAGCCAGGGACAGCTTGATTGTGGCTGTCGGTACTGAACTGTAACAGCATGGTACTGCGGTACTATTCATCATCAGAGAGCGCTGGGGAGAAGTATGAGCCCAGCTGCTCTTTCCTCATGACTGCAGGTATTGCAAACTTTGCACCTTTGTGCAGGCCAGAGGAATTTTAAAATGAAAGGAAGGACACAAAACTTTCACTTTGCCTGCCCCCTGTCCAGAAATAGGTCAGAAAATTGTTCACCTGTTCAGGAGTGAAACCACTCCTTTTCCATCCTGATTATCACATCTGTACTCAGCACAGAGCCGGGATGCGTCTCATGGTGTCCAGCTCTTAGAAGTGCTTATGAGAAGATGTGCTCTCGGGTTGGGCGCCTGGGGGAAGGCATGCAGCACACCAGAAGGTGGCTACAGCCACAGAACAAACCTCCATCTCTCTGGTGTTAGAGAAACATAATGGTCTGGGGACACCAATATCAGAAGTCTTCACTCCTGATCCGGGTTTTTCTCTGCACAAACTCCTTGACTTCTGGGAGTTCCTTGACACGCTCACAGAAAGAAAAGCCTACCTGTTTCACTGGGATATGATGAGGATCCTCTACTTACATACTTGTGGAGCACTTTGATGTGTGAATAATGATGTTTCTTCAAGATTTTGCTTATGTTGTTCATAATCAATATCAAGCTATCAATGATAGGTAGTGTTTTCTGTAAAAAAAATACACATGCTATAGAAGAAGCAACTGACTTTAATTATCTCCTCTTGTAAATTATGTGCATGCCCACTGAATGTGAACGACATCTCTAGATATCGAAACGTGCATGGAAATGACAGGGTGTACGATATTCTCCATAGCAAATTCGCCATTTGAAGATGAGATTTGCAGAATATTTACACAGCGTTTTACCTTTGTTACACTTTATGTACATCATAATGTCTGTTCAGTCCTTAATAATAATTATTTGTGATTAATGATATGCAAAATATATAATAAATGATGGTACACAGAGAAGTGCTTTGTAAGAATAACAATAAAGAATACAGCTGCTGGAAGGAACTCCGGTTAACTTTTTCATGTTTGCCGTGACTTTGGCTTCACGTACAAAGTCCCTCTCTTCAGACTACTCTCATATTACCTTAATTTATGTCTTTGGATTAAAATCAATGTATAACTTTCGACCCACGCCAAAGTTTCAGAAATGAATGAAATTACTCGGATGACTTAATGGGCTTTGGATCAGAGAACTGCACTTCCTGCTCTTCAGGGTTTCTCTTTTGATGCAACTAACACTGGAGCTTTAGTAAGAACTGGTCCTTATATCATTTGATTTGTTTGTCTTATATCAATGAGATCTCATGGAGATGGATGAATCCTGAATTCATCCGCTGTATATTTCTCACTGATGTGGTACCTTCACATTTACTTTATGAACTTAGGGACTTCCGGCTGGACTTGCAATAGGGATTCTGAACCAAATCATTCTAGTTACAGCCAAGGGATGGCAGTAAACAACTTTCCTTCATATAGAACCTGTCAGTTATGGAGAATAAAAATGTATTTTATAGGAGGAGAAAGAACAAATCACATGACCATGACCCTCTATAAAATGACAGTGCACCTACCTCTTGAATACAATGGTCTTTCACATCCAAAAAGGTGTCTAAAATTGGAAAAAGTTTATAGGCCACAGTAAAGGACGAACAAACATAGGGAACGACTTCCATACGGGATGTGTAGAGTAGCTCTCTAGTCTGGAAAGAGGTGAGAGACTGAAGGAGATGTGTAACATCATGAGAGCAGAGAGGAGGAAAATAGGGAATGATGGAATGATTGTTAAACGTCTTTCATTATGAGAGCTAGGGTTGCCAAACAAAACTCCTGTGTGGCAGGTTTAAGAAAAGAAACAGAAGAAAGAAGATGGTACTTCACACAACATTCAATCAGGCTGAATATACTCCTTGGCATGAGAGGATGAGGTGATTAAAAGTTCACATTAGATCAGTGGGAGACAGGACAAAATTACGAAAGAAAAACTTGAAAAACAGTTAAATGCAAAGATAACACTTCTGGCTCAATAATCATGAGTCTCAAATTGGCAGAGGAGGAGGAAGCATATCCACAGACTTTCCTGCCCTTGTGGTCTTTCTTTGCAAACCGCTGTCTCTCAGAGTCAGAATAACGGTCTGCGTGGTCTTGTTCTGACCTGATTTCAGTGCCTGTAAGGCATCGAAACAGATTGTTATATATCAGTAAATCTAATTTCTGACGAGATAATTTGGTTTCACATTTGTGTGCACGGTAGAAAAGCCAGCACATTCTGACTCTGCGGAACATATCACCAAAAATGTGATACAGGTAATGCAACACAACGCAACACAACCATGCTGCGCCTAATATAACACGGTCATTTGTCTTGTCTTGTGAACCCAAAGGAGGGTGGAGAGCTGGGCACACACCCACATATCAGGGATAATAAGGTCTTCTACTTAGGTGCACTATGCAGGGTGAACGGTTGGACCCGGTGATCTTAAAGGTCTCTTCCAACCAGACGATTCTGTGATTCCGTGATCCCACACAACAGGATTATCTGGCCCTAATTTTCTTACTGTCGAAGTGGGACGCCAGTTCCCCAGATGACAGAGCAGCATGCAGCAGCCTTGCGCTGACAGTGGCAGCAGTGGTTTGGTCCGTATAGCAGGATCTGGATGTAGCTCGGCAAATACAGCCACAGAGTTAATGAAAATGAAGCAAAGCAGTGAGCAGTGGCTCGTTTAGTGAGTGAGTCTCAGGCATAAATATTTATGAGTTGACTGCTCTTATGGTCTAAATCCTAGAAGAACTCAAGGCCTCTGTCCCTAGAAATTTTTATTCAACAAAATTGACATGGAAATCAGCTTTGTTTGCACCAAAGTAGTAAAAAATACTGCTTTTCATGAATGTTTTCCATCATGAGCTGCATGAGATGCTGATTTAGTCGTGAAGGGCTTTATGGAAAAACTTTTCTATCAGGAAAGCCGTGACTGATGGGGAAAGGGTTGCTTGATGTGTAACCCGCAAAGGATATGAGTTATTGCAGACCCAGCTGGAGAGCTTTACAGATCAAATGCACTTGATGCTGAAGGACGCTGGATCAATCACTCCTGATTGGGCCAAGATGGCAGCTGTCACGAGCGCGTAGGTGCAGAGAGGAGGATATTCCTGGTGTGGGAATGAGAGAGGGAAGGACAGAGGAATGAACAAAAGTGATAGAAAATAATCTTTGAGCAAAAGAGTTAGAGGGAGAAAATGACAGCAAGTGCAGAGGAAAGGAGCTGCTTTCTATTTACACATAAACATGGTGAAGAGATGCTTGAGAGACTGAAAATACAGTGATAGCTAGTGCCTCAGGCCTGGGAAAGGTCAGGGAGCCCTTCTTAGATCAGCATGGTGGTCATCGTTGTTGGGCTCCAGTGCAGGTCTTAACATCAGCATCCCTGAGGAGGGCAGAAGAATCTGTGCACAGAAGCCTGCTGAGATAAAACAGTGGCAGAAAGAAGTTACTGGGGTTGGACTGAAAAACCATTCACTAAACCATTAGAAATATTTCTCTTATTCTCTGCTTTGTCATTTAAAGAACAACAACCTATTCAGAAGCATCTTTTACATGAGCACTAGGTCTGAGGACTCAGGAAATTCTTACTGGGATGTAGGACTTGTCATCTGTGTGCCTGTAGTTCAGATGTAGACCAGATATCACTGGGGTCAACGTTAAAAACATCTGATAGCACTTTGATGGTCTTCGTGCTTCTTCAACTCATTCCAGGTGGAGAGGCACCCACATCACAAAAACACCCTCAGATAATGAATGCTAATAGCATGTGGGGTGGCAGGCTCAGCAGAGGCAAAGGCTGAGACTCCAGCTGAGACTAGTCCCAGCAGTCTCCTTTGCTTCCCCCCTTTGCTTCTAGGTTCCCTGCATACCTTGTGATCCTAATTTCCAGACCACAGGGTGTATCAAATGTAGCATGTGTGGCTGTTGCACAGAAGGTGAGTCTTTTGTGAACCCAGAATGATGGGTCTTACTATTTTCCAAATGAAACACTTTAAACGTTATATATTATTCTTATTTATTATTATCAATAATTTATTGGTAATATTAACATTAATATTAATATTAACATTAGTATTAACATTATTATTATGCACCTCAACAGGCTGTACTCAGTTGTTCTGCCAGGACATGTTACAGTCTAAGAGAAACTTAATGTATTTCATTAGGCTATTTTTCCCTTTTTTCTTCGTGTTATGCACCACATCTATGGTAGAAAAAATATTTCTCAAGCCATCCAAAACCATAGCCCACATTACACACAGAGGAAGGGAGATCAAGTTGCTCACGATAGATTTCAATTATCTTTATTAAAGTACATAGGCACAGATGGAGACAGAAATACTAGGAATTTGCTCTATCACTCATAGCAAGTAATAGCTCCGTGAAGACAACAGATCTTTCATATTCGAGGCCAATATTTTGAGGATAGCGGCCCAAGGTCCAAGTGCAAACCTTCATGGATGATGAAGTCCGTGAATGCACTGCTTGTGCGTGCCAATAGCTGGTTGTCTGCATGTGGTACTCATTAGAGAGTTAGGAAGTGCTTGGACAAATGTTAGATGGCTTGTGCGCTCGTGGATTTGCGTGTGAATCTGAGCTGGCCTTTTGGTTTTGTGGGGTTTTTGGTTTGGTTTTTTTGCTTTGAGCTAAAAAATTCAGTCTGTCGGTAGATAAAATCTAGTTCTTTTGAGGTTAGTTCATACATTTTCAAGCTAATGAAGCTCTCGGGGTCTGGACACAGCCAGAATCCTCCTGACACTGAACTTGTGCATAAAATTTTACATCTGTCCATTTTCAAGATGTACTGAAGTACAGAGAGAAAATGGAGAGAAATGGGCAAGAAGGGAAGGGGAGGGAAGGGAAAGCAAAAAGAAAAAAATAGAGAATTGACAGTGAAAAATGAATTGCTGTGTTAAGCATCTGTTGATAAGGAATCAGGTTAATGATGTTGTCTAACAACATTTACTCATTACATTATCTGCTTCCACAAAGTCCTGTGCGAACAGGAAAACTGAGAGTGAAGACACCACAAAGTCAGCATATAAAATTGCCAGTGTCCTTAATGTGCTGCTGGGAGAGAGTACTTTGACCTGCCGTGCATTGCAGACTGTCATCATGCTCTCTGAGCAGTGCCCCGCAGGGGAAAGTCACCTGTTCACAAAAGTCACATGTGACAAAAGGATTTGAGAAGCAGTGCCAGACTCGGAGACAGGGGCTCTGAGGGTATAAGACACATTCTATGATTTCTCCACTTTACACTTTTCTTGTGGCAAGTAATAGAAGATGTTGCTGCTAAAGGAATTTGGGAGTTTGGGGAATAGAGTGAATGTATGAAGCCTTCTGCCCACTTGGCTTTAGGCTGTTTTTCTCTCACATGAGCATGCAAAGTCTCAGGAGAGCATTGACTGATGCTTAATGGACAGTTTTCCAAATACGTTTGCCAGCCAAAAGCACAGGGCTTCTTGTGTTTTCTTCCCGGATGATAGAACTGGCTGATAGAATTTCTGATGATGCTTAAAAGAAGTTTGGAGAAAACAGAAGTTTTGAATATATCATAGCAGCATTTTCATGAAATATTTTCAAAGCAAAGCTGAATTTGTAGGAGGATATTTGGCTGAATTGCAAAATGCTGATGGTCAAAAGAGGGGTTTTGAAAAGGTTTTAGCAATTTCATCATTGAAAGACTCCCTGAGATTAGCCTTTCACGTGAGTAAGATGGGAAGGACCTGAAAGATAAGGCTCTCATGATCCCCCCATGCTGTCACTATAGCTCCAACTGCTCACACATAGGTGTGAGGTCACGTGTGTCATGTGTCAGGTCACTGTGCTGATGGCTTTCTCCAGGGCTGATTCCAAGTTTTTCCATATCTCCCAGGAGAAGACAAAACTCTGGTATGATCTACGTCAGACAAAGCAATATGTGGGGTTTTTGTTAAAAGATGTTTCTCAAACAGTTTAAATAGTCTTATATTAAGACAGCTTTGTAGTTACTGGGAAGAGAAAAAAAAAGAGCAAATGAAGGATGGTGAACTTTCCTTGGAAAGCAGGACACGATTAATTAAGAAGTTTGATTTACTGTCCGGGTCCATAAATAAAAAGTGTGTGCTTGGCTTAACATTTGACAGTACTTCTTTTCTATCTGCTCTGCAAGAAATGTTACGTTGCCTAATGGTTTTTACAGCAATTTGCTATGTCAATGGAACGAATACATTTTGTGCTCAAAGAGATTAAAACTGGCATGTATATTTGATTTTACTTCATAGAAAAAACTTCTAGATGCTAACTAAGAAGCAGAGGGATGAATTCTGATTCTGGAAAGCCATGTCAAAGCTCACAGTCCCTTCAGCAAAAGAAGCTTTGGAAACAAGTGATAAATAGAATATGTTTTGCCATTAATCCATTTGATCCTGGTTTTAGAAGAGCCATTTCATGCCTAAACTGCCATCTCATGGAAAGGTTTTTTTCTATACACAAACTGGCTAGATTTCTGATGGTATTTGCTTGTCCTTTCTTTTTCTCGTGACAGGGCTGGCTATTTTTCTTTGCTATCAGCAGTGACATGCAGTCAGGACTTGATCACAGACTCTGAAGACAGGGGAACTTCTCAATTAAATAAATCCAGGTTCTTCTTGGTCAAAAATCATCATCATGGCTTGGCTTTGCGAAAAAAGATTGGGAAGGGTTTTTCCCATGCTTGCTGCAAGCGATGAGTGCACCCTTTGGCCCTGTGCGGTGGATTTTCTAGGTGAGGCGCAGTGTGCGCGGAACTGGCTCCACCCTTTACACCTGAGGTTCATCTGCCAGGGCCTAGCGAGCTTGGACGGTGACAGCGAAGTCCTTGGGTCGTAGGTTTGGTTAGAGTATCCTTCTCTCAGATGGATGAGCCTTACAAGGCTAAACGAGCTCCATCTGCCCGGGTTTGGAGTCAGGGTTGTCCTTCTCCTAGGATGGCTGCCCGAAGGCTAGTGAGCCCATCCTGCCCGTGGACACACTTTGTCTGACCCTTCAGCTGAGACCTGTCTGGCTTGGGAGACCCCACCGGCGGCACATGCCACCACCAGCACAGCTCTCAACCTCACAAGGGCACGCAAGCTCCCCCTCTGCGGCAAGGGGGTGCCCGTGAAGGGGTGGTCAAAAATAGACAAACATTAAAGATGTGTCTTCTACCTATATCAAGCACTCTTGTGGTTATTAATTACTTGCTGTGGCCACATTTTGTCATTGGTTTTAGGTAGAGTTCCTCATCTCATTTCCTGCCAATGGCTCAGTATGCCCTTAGCACCTCTGGCAGAACCCAAGACATATGTGCTCCCTGGGGCACTGAGGCTCACCCCGTGACGGGCCAGAGGTTCATTTCTTCCTTGGAGGAGCGTGGAGATTCCCTCTCTTAGCATTGTTTTCCATTGAAGGAGAACAGGGAAGCAAACACCAGTATTAACACTGCTGTGAACACAGCAACTAAGGAAGTAATTTAACTCAGTCTCCAGGCAATTTTAAAATAGATTTTAGGGACAATGTTCAGATAAATGCTTTGACCAGCCCTTGAGCATAACCAAGGCTCAATGTTTTTAAAATCAGGTGTTTTATTTTTTTCATTTATGAGCTTTTACTGATGGGAACAGGAAACCATGTTAGAAACTGTTCTCAGGGTTTCTGCTGTTTGGAAAAAGATGTCATAAAAAACCATTAGGGAGCCTGTTCCTGTAAAATTCTCCAGCTTACTGCTTCAAACAGAGGGATTTGAAGTGGTTGACTTCGGTGAAGGCTTCTATGGTCCAAAAATCTCACTTGGTTTTTAGTCTGAATAGCACCACTAGAGAGCTATGCAACTTTTCAGAGCAGCTCAGTTATGAAGAAGGGGAACAAAAGATTCTGGTTTTTACTTTCAGCAGTTTCAGAGGAAAACAGCTCTGTCAAAGTCAGCAAATCATTAAATTATAAACTCAGCATGGGATTAGGGTCAGACTTCTTGAATTCTGTTAATAATTATTGCTGGTGTTCATTATTTTTATTATGGCAGTTCGTTGGAGCATCTTTGATAAGGACCTTCAGTAACTATCCTTTATCTAAGAGTTTCTAGCTACATGCCTGCCACAGCATGCATCTCTCTGTAACTAACACAGACCTTATCACTTCCTGCCTGTGCTGGCTAAGCAAGAAAGGAAAAATCTTTATGGCAAGTGTACAAATATGTGTCTCTGGGTGATTGAGCAGATCTGTGAAGCAGCTGCGGTGTATTTCAAAAAGGAAGACTCTTGGTGAAATAGGAGCCCTGAACACAGAAGCCTCATGCAACACAATGAACTTTCATGACAAGGAAAGTGTGAGCATTGCCTGGTTGACGTGTTCCAGCTGTATCACTTTGCCCTACCAGCTGTGGTCCAGCTCATGGGCATTTGACCTGACCAATCAGTCAATCCCTGACCAATACATTAATTTTGGGTGTCAGTATTTGTACATACCTACTGTGATCTCTCCATAAAGCTCTTGGATAGCCCCTCTGAATACTGGGAAAAGCATGAGTCTGTCAGTCTTCAACTGTTAATTCATCATTCAGCAACTATCTGGATAGTTCATGTTCAAGGTGCTTGCAGTCGCCTGGAAAGCTGGAAGAGCGAGGTAATCTGACACGGCAAGAATTTGACAAGCACAGAGCGAGTAAAACACTTTTGTCCTCTGCAGAGTGGGCAAAGAGATACGTGGTGAAATTACAAATTATTGAGCACATTTTATGAAACTGGACTGGAAGGCATGTATGTTAGAGAAGTACTTATATAGAAGTGTTTACGGTGGTATTATTGTGTTGTCGAGGTTATATGATTTATAGTAAGAGAATTTGTATTCATTAGTCCATGACCATCACTTGTTCACAGACGAGAGGTTCCTTTGAACCAAGCTGGAACAGGTGTAGAAAAGAGATCGGTCAGGAGAGCAACCACACTTGAATGTTTGTTATATGGTGAGGAGGGACTGCGGGAGACAGATAGATCCTCAGAGGAGAAGGCATGTTCCAATTCAGAGCCTGCCTGACTCATTTTGCGAAATAGTCATCAAAACTGGGCAGAAATATGTTAAGCTGGGAGAGGTCTTCATACCAAGAATGGCTTGAAACAACAGGATTTAAAGAAAAGGAAAGGGAAACCAAGAGGATTGTGATGTCTGAGAGAGAGCTGGGCAGTGCACAAATGGTCTTACAGGTTATAACTGTCAAATCCGAGAGGGAGATGAAATCCTGGAACTGGGATGGCCCTTCCTTCACTCTGCAGCCCTATATGGATCTCTGGAGTTAGGGAAGCCAGACATATCTTTGCGGTCTGTTAGCACTACAGAGATCTCTGTGTCCTTGCAGTCTGGAGAATACACCCCTACTTCCTCCTCTGGACTAAATGCCTGTTTAATTTCATTTCTAATTCCGGAAAACACAGAGTGAAGGGAAGTTAAATTTGTATTGAGATACACAAAATATTGTCCAGTCTAACCTTTTAAGGAGCCTTTTAAACCAAATATGCTCGTTACTACATTCTACTTGCACGAGACAAAGAGAAGTCAAAATGCCAACAGAAGAGCAAAGCAGAGAAGCTGGTCACAGCCTAGGTCTGAGAGAATTAGCATGTCGTAATTTCCCTGCCCAGTCCCCCCTGGGCTCCCCCACTCTGCCCAGACCCAGTGATGGCATAGGATGCCAATCTCCAGCTCCCCACAGCCCTGCTCTGACTGTCCATAGACCTGCTGAGCTGGGCTGACCCACAGACTGGCATCCCAGCCTGGTCTCTAGCACGCACGATCACAACAATGTCTGCATCTACATATTAGGCTTAAATTCTACACTCCTGTAGAGTTGTGGTCACTACTATGTTGCGGGTGTCTACCAATTATTTATCCGCACACTCTTCTCACGGGTGCAGGAACTCCTGTCTGTTCCAGTGAGCGGAGACAAAGGAGTGGGTTCAAATCCTTAGGGTTTGAACCTAAATGTGGTAGGTATTCATGGGGCCTTCTTCATCATGATGCTTTTCTGAGAGGAGGAGCCTACATGTGTAAATACTCCACAAGAGTATTTGCTTCTGGATCTGGCGTCTTTGATTACAGGAGGGTGCTGCCTGCCTTGCAGGTGAACTGTTTCCACACCTTGCCACCACATTTATCTTCAAGTACTCTGCAACTCTCCCTGCTTCTGGACATACATTGTTTAACTGCTCTTCCCATGGCAATATAAGCTAAGGTGTCCTAATGTACAGCTGATCTGTCAAAACATTTTAGCGGTGTCAGATTCATCATTCTTTCAGCTGAGAGCTCGTTAGTGCGCGTACAATCCATTGCCTTTGCTACGTGTAAGGCAGTCTTCAGAAGGACAGTGAAAACAAATAGGTTGTGGCACCCAGTAAGCACTTAAATTGCTAGAAAGGCTTTCCAAGTCATTGTGTACTTATGCTCTGCCATGACTCAAAGGTTATTCTGAGTGAAAAATATCATTTACACAGAATTCAGTCCGGGTGGTTTAGCAGGTCATGCTCTTAGCTTGTAAAATAAATGGAGTCATAAATATTAGTATCCTGAGTCCTTACCTAATAACACTGTGCTAGGAATGATTTTTCTGACTTTAGCTCTTCTTTTTGATCTGGAGTCAGAGGCCTTTGGTGAAGACAATCAGTTAGGTAGGGCTGGTAGGCTACTTGGGGTACCAGGGACCCTGACATGCTGACAGCATGATTGTCAGCAGCACTTCCAGTTTGATGACTGGTTCTTTGAGTCTCATCCACATGAGGTCATCCTCAAGATGCAAATCTTAGCTAAGGCATCTGCCCTTACCAAAAGTTTTGCATTTCTAATTGTCCTGAGGGACATAAATTGTTTGCTAATAACTGTTTCTATACATACCATGCTGTCTTGATGAATTAATAACTTGTATTTGAGGAAGTCTATAGGCATCAATTAAATATAACCTGGAACTTCACAACCAAGTGTCTCTCTCAGTGCTTCCTGAATGCTTTACATCCTCTGATGTGATTCATGTGGATAGTCATGGTGAGAGAACAAGGTGCTGCTTGAGTGGCTCAGGTAAACTCCCAAACTGACCAAAAAACTCTTGCAGAACTCTTAATTTCTTTGAAGAAAACAAAGACCTTAAATGTGACCCTATCCTGGAATAATGCAGTTCCTGCCATTTTAGTTGCACTGTTAAAGTCCTGGGAGATGCCTCAGTGCATTTCAAAGACAATACCATCATCACGCCAAGGGAAATATTGACTCAGTAAGGCCTGTGGAGTCAAGGTCTTTAATTGCCCTCTTCTCTGTAATTGTGTGTCCCCACATCTGCTCCAGCATCTGTCGTAACATTAATATGGAAAGTCATTAACCAGAAAATAATACGCAACAATAATTCTCTGTATTTCAGACGGAATATAGAAATAAAGTTCTGTATTTCATAAGTATATTTCTAAACATTCCTCAAAGCCAAGCAGTTTTCTTGAAGCGGGATGAGGAGATATGTGAGGGAGTGAAGAGGAATGCCTGAGGTCACCCACTGGCTGGGCTCCCATAGGCTGCCAGGTCTTGGCTCCCAGTCCTTGACCAGAGATATTTAAGCTAATTAAATTTATGTTGTAGCCCTGCTTACTGCTGTACTCAGGGGCTCTTAGTTAACATTTTTGATCCCTACCCTAGGAAGGCTGGAGGAAAGAAAGGAGGGTGATGAAAGGTCGTCTCTCACTGAGTTAAGTGTAATCCAGAAACACAGAGGGTGCTGTGAATTGGGCCACTTTCCCGAGATGGGGGCACCGCTCCAAGCCTTCATCCCCATCTCCAAAAGAGGGAAATCAAGCACACTCACACCTTAGTCTGCGTGTCACAGAGCTATCCACCCTGAGCAGAACAGCGCTGCTCCAGTGCAGGCAGCTTGCTCTCTGCCTTGTCATGTCTGGGCAACAGGTATGAATCCCAGGGAAGGTGAGAGGAGAAACAGGACAGAATTGTCCATACTAAAGCTTGCTCTTGCTCTTTGGGACAGAAACGAAGTTGTCTCCTGCTGCCAAAGACTGATTTTAATATTTTGTCTATCTGCATCTCTCAGGACTTGTGCCCCTATCAAATCCACATCTTCACTCCTTCTCTTTGGTAACGCTGGCGTGAGCAAGGCATGCAGCAAGCACTGATGGCAGTAAATACTGAAATATTCACACCGCACATTCGGGATGGGCAAATGCCCCAGATCTGCGCTAGTCACTTTCTTTTTGCGGGGTGTTACAAGGCAAGTTG
Source organism: Buceros rhinoceros silvestris (assembly GCF_000710305.1). Lineage (NCBI taxonomy): Eukaryota > Metazoa > Chordata > Aves > Bucerotiformes > Bucerotidae > Buceros > Buceros rhinoceros. Next base: position 19,583 of record NW_010424930.1, on the reverse strand, counting down.
TGCTGACACAAGTTAGCACTGATGAGAGTAACTCTCCCAGCACAGCAGACTTTGAAGGAGCAGAGCTGGGATTTTCTAAAATGCCTTGAGGAGTCCATGGGAAACAACTTTGCCTGCCAGAGCATCTCTCCTACTCATCAGATTTTCAGGTTTTATGGTGTTAAATACCAAAGGGATGCATGGGGTGCGTCTTCCTGTCACACAAAAGCTCATCTCATTGACTTAGGGCTGGTCCAGACTGCCCAGTGGTCCTACTGGTGCCAGGACCTGCTGAATATTGCTGTGTTTCTATGCTCTGCCACATGGCTCTGCCAGGTCATACCCTCCCTATGGGAGTACAGCTGAAGTTTTAGACCTTGGCCTGTGAAACTTGCAGAAATAAGAGTGAAAGCCTCAGAGGTATTTACAGAAAAAAAAAATGGAATTATTTGATCCCAACAGGATCCTGGTTTTGGTTTATGTATTTCAGTATTATGGATGTCACTGAAAAATAGTAGAAATGTATTTATGGAAAATGTTTTTCTTTAACATTTCTTTCTAGAAAGAGCCCTTTCTTTCCATTCTTCTCGCAGTAAGAATGATAAGATACTCCCTTTGTATCATCCCTTTCACAGCTCTACTTCTCTCTGGAGGGAAGTAAAGCTGTTCTTAAGCAACTGTGAAACGCAGGATGTGTGATAATGACTATGGTCCAATCTCCATAATCTCAGCCCTCAGAAGTGAGGTTGGACTGGTGCCTTTTTTGGTATTATTATGGAAGAACCTTCTCATTTTCTATCTTATGGATTCTGCTTTTCTTGATTTTAATGGTGATAATTTCAAATAAAAATTGGGGGGGGGGAATATAATTTAAAAGATCTTATTATATTCGCATAGGTATGTTTGCTTCTTGTATTTCCTATGTTCACCTAGAGTTACCTGTAATTGCAAATGCCTTGTCTTTATTTCTATTGTTCTGCCTTGTTGGTCATTTAAGCTGCGAACAGAAAATCCCTTTAGCTCGGTTGCCTTAAGCCACTAGATGGTGCAACGAGACCTGGTTCCTTCAGGAGGCCACCTGCCACCAGATGGCACGGCTGGGAGTCCAGCAGCTGCGGGGAGGTGACTCGAGTCAACCTTCCCAATTCAGCTGAGAGTCACAGCCATTTGACACCGCCTCGGGATCTGGTCTGCGCCGCTAGTGTCCATCTGCTTTTAAGCAGAGAATGACTTAAAAAAATTTTACGCGTTTTTTGGAGCAAGTTTCTTTGCGTAGGAATAGTGGCATTTGTGGGTGGACACTCTACAAGGAGTAGCAGGTGAATAAAGTTTAGGAAGGAAAGACTAGCAAAATTCTTAAACGTTACATAGAAAAGTCCATCTAATTTTAAAATGAATTCACAAAGATCATTTAGTGCGATGCCCTACATATACCTTCATAGAGACAGCATAGATTTTAGGATGCTCCTCGGTCAATTTTAACCTTTCTTTAAGACAAAAATATATAGGATGTATTGAAACATCCCAAATTTCTCATGAATGGGTAAGTTGAGGCACAGAAGTGTTAAAATCACACCGGAGTTCAGGGCCAGAGCCAGAAAGAGCAGCTGGGACTGCTGACTCTGCAGCGGTGGTGATCCCCCTGCCTCCCTCCAATTCCTCACCTCAGACGATCCAATTCCTCACCTCAGAAAGTGAAAAATAGTTTCCTCCAGAGGAATCTGGAAATTACTGCCCAAAGCAGAGACTGAGGAGGTCATGAAGTGTCTGTTCCTGAGCAGCCAATGAAAACTGAGACCTTTGCAGCCCTTGTTCATGTAGGAGAAAGGCCAAGAGGGGAACAACCGCTGCCCACATAGCTGTGCACATTGCTAGGGAGAACCAATGGCTGATGGAAAGAAAATATGATACAGAACTGGGCACTTTCTGCTCAATTTTTCATTTTTCAATGCTTTGGCTGAATGACCTAAAGCAAATTGCAACCTTACTTGGCTTCATTTGCCCTCATCCATTGAAGTGTGGTAAAAATACCTTTGAGGACTGTGGCAAAGCCTAATATGCTGTTTGTTCAGCATGGGATAGAAGACTTAATTAATACCAGAGGAGGGACTGGTTCTTAGAACTGATCTCTACAGACCTTTATATCATTAGAAAATGAACATATAAAACATCTCAGACAGAAAGACTTATTCAAGACTTATTATCTCGAAGGCCAAAAAACCTCTGGACAAAAAAAAAAAAAAGGATATAAAAAAGGCAAAACAAACCACCATCCATCACATTACTTAGTCAATGTTTCTTATCCCGAAGGCCAAAAAACCCCTGGAAAAAAAAAAAAAAAAGGATATAAAAAAGGCAAAACAAACCACCATCCATCACATTAAAATTGAAATAATGTCTAAAACAAACCCTATTACAGTCTGAACAATATTGTTTTCAGGGTGCGTTGGAAGACAGGAGAGAGGAAGTTGTGCCACCCAGCATACCCCATGAACAACTGATGGTGGAAGGTGGCTAATCACTTCAGGAGTTCAATGGCAAGGTGTTTGTTATCATTTTGGGATTAGGAACAGAGCAAGAAAGAAGAAATAAATCCTCTGGCACTTGATTTTCTTTGAGCAATAACTTTCTTAAAATAAAGAAGCTGCAGGAGG